>NW_024097825.1:0-24410 GCF_016545835.1 Crotalus tigris
TTCTCTTCCTCATTCAAAGTTATTAATATAAATGTTCAAGAGCCTTTGGCCCAGAACTGAATATTGTAACAGTCCACTAGATATCTCTTTCAAATTGTTTATTTATTTTAGAATTGAATAGAATAGCATAGCATAGCATAGCATAGCATAGCATAGCATAGCATAGCATAGCATAGCATAGCATAGCATAGCATAGCATAGCATAGCACTGGAAGGGACCTTGGAGATGATAATAATAATAGTAATAGTAATGATGATGATGAAGATGATCTTCTTGTTGGAAAGGATCTTGGAGGTCATCTAGTCCAACCCCCTGCTCAGACAGGAAACCCCATACCATTTCAGACAAATGGCTGTCCAGTTTCTCCTTAAAACTTCCAGTATTGGAGCATTCACCGCTTCTGGAGGCAAGTTGTTCCACTGATTAATTGTTCTAACTGTCAGGAAATTTCTCCTTAGTTCTAGGTTGCTTCTCTCCTTGATTACTTTCCATTCATTGCTTCTTGTTCTGCCTCCAGGTGCTTTGGAGAATGGGTTGACTCCCTCTTTTTTGTGGTAAACCTTGAGATATTGGAACACTGCTATCATGTCACCCCTAGTACTTCTTTTCATTAAACTAGACAGTGCTTTTTTTGTAAAAAAAAAAAAAAAAAAAAGGTGCCAAAACTCACACGTCATACAACCCGCCTTGCCTACCCTACAAGGTTCCATCCAAAAAAGGTGCTGGAACTACGTTCTGGGCATTCTATGACAAAAAAAGCCTTGAAACTAGACATACCCAATTCCAGCAACCGTTCCTTATATGTTTTAGCCTCCAGTCCCCTAATCATCTTTGTTGCTCTTCTTTTACTTTTTCTAGAGTCTCAACATCTTTTTTACATCATGGTGACCAAAACTGGATGCAGTATTCCAGGTGTGGCCTTACTAAGGCATTGTAAAGTGGTGTCAACACTTCACATGATCTTGATTCTATCCCTCTGTTAATGCAGCCTAGCACTATGTTGGCTTTTTTGGCAGCTGCAGCAAACTGTTGGCTCATATTTAAGTGATTGTCCACTAGGACTCCGAGATCCCTCTCACAGTTATTACTATTGACCAAGGTATCACCTATACTATACCTGTGCATTTGGTTTTTCTTGCATGTGTATGCGCACGTAGCTCAACTTGTGCGAGCAGTGGGCCAGTAAACACTTGTGCATGTGTGTGCCGGCCTGCTGTTTATGCAAGCCAAGCTGTGTGTGTGTGCATGCAGACCCACCACTCACGCAAGGGCTGTGTATGTGTGCATGCGCCAGCTCGCCACTCAAACAACCCAGTTCTCCTTCCCCCCTCCCACTGGGTCGCTAAGCTGCAAAGGTTGTGGACTGCTGCCCTATACCATTTTAGAAAAATGCTTCTCCAATCTCTTCTTTAAAACCTCCAGTGGTGGAGCACCCACAATTTTTGGAGGCAAGCTGTTCCACTGGTTAATTGTTCTCACTGTCAGGAACTTTCTCCTTAGTTCATCCATTGCTTCTTGTCCTGCCTTCAGGTGCTTTGGAGAATAGATTGACTCCCCCCCCCTTAGATACAGGTAGTCCTCAACTTACAACCACAATTGAGCCCAAAATTTCTGTTGCCAAGTGAGACATTTGTTATGTGAATTTTGTCCCATTTTACAATTTTTTTTGACACAGTTGTTAAGTGAATCTCTGCAGTTGTTAAGTTAGTAACACAATTGTTAGGTGAATCTGATTTTCCCATGGACTTTGCTTGTCACAAGCTTGCAAAAAGACTCTAAAACACTGCAACCGTCATAAACATGAGACAGTTGCCAAGCATCCGAATTTTGATCATATGACCGTGGGGATGCTGCAATGGTAATAAGTATGAAAAACGGCATAAATCAATTTTTTCAATGCGGTTGTATCTTTGAATGGTCACTAAATGAACTGTTATAAGTCAAGGACTACACTGCCTTGCTGCTGATCATCCTCTTCTTCTCTTTTTGTCCTGGTTCTGACTGATGGAACCAAATAAATCAGAACTCCGAGGCTACAGATTTCCTCAAATCAAACATATTCTTTGAGGAAATCTCTAGCCTTGGAGTTCTGATTTATTTGGTTCAATCAGTCGGAACCATGACATTAAACCAAGTCTGAAAATCTCCCCCAAAGATTCCAAGTAATTAAAATTAATAATTCCATTCCCTCAACTATACTACTGATCACATTATCCAATGAAACTATTTGGCAGGCTGTTTAACAGATTGTTTTCCCTCCTTCTTCTTCGTGTGGGAATGACACGGGACCCAATCTGTATAGTCTAGCAAAATGGGCTCCCTTCTCCCTCCCTTTCATGTGGCAACTTAGAACGACAAAGATAGCTTCAGCCAGGTTCATTGAAGCTGACACTTTTCTTCTATCTTTCCCAGCATTAGGGCCTTCTCCAGAAACTGGACCTTCACATACAGCAGGGGTGTCAAACTGCCGGCCCGTGGGCAGGACGTATCATAGTGAAACCGTGCCCACCCCATTGCCGGCAATGGCAAAAAAGTCACGATACATCATGACACGTCATGTGACATTGCAAGTTTGACACCCCCTGACATACAGTAATGTGTCTGAAGTTTGAATCTGGTCATTTATGCCTCAAGTGAGAACTACTAGCAGAGTAATATGAAAATACAGAGCTATTTGTGAAGCACACATTTCAGTGACAGGTGTTTTTACACTTGACTTTCTTGTCTACTTCTTATATAAGAGGTATTGATAACTGAGCAACATGTATTTCTCTCTTTTTTTTTTTTGCAGACTACTGAAAGAATTAACAAACAAATACATTGTACAGATTGCATGTGGTGATCATCATTCCATGGCTCTTTCAAAAGGTACTGGTATTTGTGCATTTCTTTTAACAACTCTCTGATTTGCCTTTTATTTCAGTTGGAATGTGCACACCCCCAGCTAGCTTAAAATCAAGGAAAAGCTTCCATGTAGGCAGAATGGGATAGAAATACATATATAGATAAATATGGATAATTCTGTATTAACAGCTTCTTTTTGTGTGTTGTGCTCAGGAGGAGAACTCTTTGCCTGGGGTGAGAATGAACATGGGCAGCTTGGAGTGGAAAAGAAGATGGGTCACGTTAAGGAACCACAGCCGGTACTAGCACTGGAAGGCATTCCTTTGATTATGATTGCAGCTGGATCTGCTCACAGCATGGTTGTCTCTATATTTGGGACTGTTTACTCTTGGGGAAAAAATACGTTTGGACAACTGGGCCTTGGAGACACAGAAGGTGAGGAGAAATTCTGGGAATGGGGTGGAGGAGGCATTTGAGATACGCTCATTCTCATAGGAAATGGATCAACTAAGCTCATTGTTTCTGAGCTTGGTTGTTTTCTTGCAGACATTTCATTACCAAACTAGGTAATATCATCAGTGCATGATGATGATGAAACATCTGCAGGAGAACAACCAAGCTCATCAGAGAGCACTAAGGACCTTGCATCTTCTAGGACAGGGGTTTCCAACCGGGGTGTGAGACGATATTCCAGGGGGTGCGAAAACTTGGGTTCTCAAAATTATAGTGTATATGTATAATTAGTTGCCGTTATTTCGAACTTTTGTAAGGGGTGCCAGAATATATCAGAAGCATTCTAGGGGTACAGGGTATAGAAAAGGTTGAGAGCCACTGTTCTAGAAGAAGATGGTCCTGAGGATAATTTAGATCAACACATTTGGAAACCTCTGATTTGGTTTTCAAATATAAAATATAGGTAGTCCTTGCTCATTCATTTAGCGACCAAAGTTAACAATGGCACTAAAAAAGAAATTACTTACCAGTGGCCCTCACATTCTTGTGGAAAAATAAAGCCTTAAAAAGATAAAGGGCTTTTACGAAATTCCATGGGTGAAAGAGAGATCTTTATTTTTGCGCAAAAAGGTTCAGAAGTGATTTAACAATCAACAAATTTCTGAACAAGGGGGAGGGTCTAAACTAAAGCTTTATAGGTTTCTTTTTCTCAGGAACAAAGAAAGCATAGATGGAATCTTACATTGTATATGGAATCTACTTTGTGTAACATTCAGATAGTTTCTCACAGGTTAGGTCCATTTCTCATGGGAATACAATGAAGGCAGTTTTTACTTTTCTAAATATGCATTAGGTCATTCACGTACTGTTAATACAGCTTTTGGCTAACACAGCTTTCTTTCAGAGATTATGCAGACACATGATTTTTGCTTTTAGTGATTTTTCATTATTATTATTATTATACTTTATTTGTAAGGACCCACCCCACTTTGCATCTTAAGAAGACAGAACTCTTGGAATAGCTCTTCCAACAGGAATCCTTTATTAAGAGAAAATGGTTGCAGGCATGCTAGACAGGACTTGGGGTTCAAGCTCTCCCATTCAAGGTTTTAAGGGTTTCCCCAGTAGTCCCACCCAATCAACCCCCCTTCCAGTGATAGTTTCAAGTATCACAATTCCATCCCCTTTCTTCTTCCGTCTGGATGGAGACTTCAGATAACTACATGAAAGGCAATTACTCTTCTTTGATATGTTAACGCTTAGAGGCCACAATAAACACACATTCAGTCCGTTGAAGTGTGCTGAAGGAAGTGAGGGCCATAAAGCCCCTTTGCTCTCCCCCTTTTCTCCCTCTTATGGCAGAATCCAGAGAAGGCAGAATTGGGAGTTTCTATGTTTGATAATGAAAGATGAAATATAATTGGATTCTGACATCCGGCCCCTCTTAACAATAAGAGAGATCCACCTGAAAGAAAACACACGTAAAAAATTTAGTTAGGCTTGTTAGGATACTCTGTGTGAAACTTCTTCAATAGCTTCGGGGCTCTGACGTGACGGTTATGGACCCACTCATTTTGTGAGGCAGGGAGGTGTTTCCAGGCACTCGTACTGGTTGTTCCATGATATCTCCTAGAGTTCAAGGATCTCTTTTATTCGAAGTGTTGTTCCCCTCCACCATGATTGGAGGTGGTGGGGGGGGGATTTTTTGGCCGTTAGAGTTGACTGATGCTCTCTTTTTCGCAAGCTGCAATGAAAAACTGGGTGTATTTGCCTGAGGTTTTTGGGTAATTTCTAATTCTACTGTTACTAGATTTATGATCCTTTTAATTGGAAAAGGTCCTATATATTTTGGTCCAGTTTTTTACAGCTGTAGTGACTTTAGGTATTTTTGTAGATAGTAACCCTTTCTCCTATATGAATGGTGTAGGCTCAAACCCTTTTTTTATCGGCTTGTGCTTTGTATGCCCGCCTAGCTTCCATCTAGTGATTTTCTGACTTCTGGGCCATGTTTTGTAGGTTTTCATCCATTCTTTCAGTGAAGGATCGTTGTTTCTTTTGGGTTCACTCTGGCATAGGTTGAAACTTTGGCCGTATGGCTATTTGAAAAGGAGTGTAGCCTGTGCTGGAGTGGACTGCATTATTGTAGGCAACTTCTGCAAAAGGAAGTAAGTCCGTCCAATCACTCTGTTGGAATTTTAAAAAACATCTCAAATATTGCTCAAGTACCGACTGGCAGCGTTCCGCTTGTCCATCTCCTTGAGGGTGGTGGCTAGATGTCAATCCCTGAGTGGTCCCTAAGAGGGATAAAATTTCCTTCCAAAATGCAGACGTAAATTGCACTCCCCTATCAGAGATGATGCGTTGGGGTGCCCCGTGCAATCTGTAAATGTGCTGGATGAAAAGTTTTGCGAAGGCCTTTGCAGTGGGAATTTTTTGGCAGGGATAAAGTGCAACGCTTTTTGGTAATAGTCCGTGACTGTCCAGATTAACAGTATTCCCATTGCTTTCAGAGGCAATTCCACTATAAAATCCTGCTATTTCTCCAGGGGGCTGAGGGACTTGCCACTGGTTGTTAACAGCCTGGCGATTTCCCTTGCAACCGCTTGCTGATGCCAGTTGGGCAGCTGCAACATAACTTTCTATGTCCTTTTTTATTGATGGCGCACCCAAAATTGGCCGTGTAATTAAGTGTAACGTTGTTTAACAAAATCCAAAATGCCCTGCTGATTTTGTGTCATGGCAAAGTTGCATAAGTTAGTCTTTGAGTTTGTTTGTATATATAACTTTTCCCCACCCAAGGCAATCCGTCTCTCATTGTGCACACATGTTTGTTTTTCTGGACCCAATCATCTGTTTCCAAACTTTTTCTGAATTCAATCCCAGTTTGGCTGTCCAGTTGTGGTTTTATTTTGGCTTGGGTTCTTGTGGTTACTGGCGCTGCCAGTTGTGATTCTGCCATTATTGGTCTAGAGTCTGTGTTTCGTGCGCTGTTATATTGGGGCATGCGAGATAGTGCATCTGCCAGGAAGTTCTTTCTTCCTGGTAAATGTTTGAGCTTAAATTGGAATTGGTGAAAATGCTGGGACCAGCGGGCTTGTTTGGGATTGAGGTTCCTGGGCGCTTTCAGGGCTTCCAATTTTTTGTGATCAGTCCACACCTGGAAGGGGATTTTGTTGCCTTCCAGGAACTGTTGCCATGTGAGTAATGCCCAACGTATCCCATAAGCCTCCTTCTCCCATACGGGCCAGCGCTGGTCTGTTTCCGTGAGTTTCTTGGATGTATATGCACAGGGTTGCAATACTGCATCATCATTTTCTTGGAATAGCACAGCCCCCACTGCCACATCACTTGCATCTGCCTGTATTACGAAGGGCTTGTCCATGTCTGGGTGCCTTAGTATTGGTTCGGCAGAAAAAAGTCTCTTTAGTCTCTCAACCGCTGCTTGGCACTCCATTGTCCATGTTAGTGGCTGGCTAGGTTTTACTGAGGATGCTCCCTTCGTTTTTAGTAAGTTAGTGAGGGGCAAGGCTATCTGTGCAAATGAGGTGATGAATTGGCGGTAAAAATTTGCAAAGCCCAGGAAACTTTGTAGTTGCTTTCTTGTGCGGGGTGGTGCCCATTCTAATACTGCTCTGACCTTCTCTGGGTCCATTTCAATGCCCTGTGGGGATATGCGATAGCCTGAGGTAGTCTATCCTTTCCTGGTGATTCGCATTTTGAGAGTTTGGCCACTATAGGTGAGCGGCTCGCAGCTTCTTTAAAACCGCTCTGACAGTTTGACGTGTGCTTCTTTTGTTTCGGTAAAGATAAGAATGTCGTCCAAGTAAACAGGACCCCCTTAAACAGGTGCTCCCTTAAACGTCATTGATAATTGCATAAGACTGCAGGCCCCCTTGTAATCCAAATGGCAAGACTTTGAATGATGCACCCCATGGGCAGTTAATGCAGTCTTCCATTCGTCCCCTCTTGAGTCTCCACGCGATAGTAAGCTTCCCTTAAGTCTAGTTTAGAAAAAATTTTCCCGTTCGATAGGTGTGACAGCATGTCTTTCATGAGGGGCAGCGGGTATAGTTTGCTTTCACTGATTGTGTTCAGGGCCCTATAATCCACGCATAAACGTAAAGAGCCATCCTTCTTCTCTCTAAAAAGGACCGGGGCAGCCACTTTAGGCTTGGCTGGCTCAATGAAACCTCTCTCCAGGTTTTTTTTTATAAATCTTTCCATTTCCTCCTTCTCCTTTGGGCTCATGGAGTATAATCTGGGCTTCGGGAGTTTTGCCCCAGGCTTGAATTCAATGGTACAGTCTGTGGGTCGGTGGGGGGGAAGCTCATTCGCCCTCTCCTCACTGAAGACTTCAGCAAGGTCCCTATATTCCTCTGGTATTTCTGTTAATCTTTTTTCCTCTCCTATGGATGCTTTTTCTATTCTTGATTCTGGTAGCCTCTCTTGGGGTTTTAAGTCCATAGGGTCCCCCTTCGGGAATTTGATTTCTGTCGTCCTCCAATTTACCCAGGGGTTCCATTTTTTCAACCATTCCATCCCTAGAATCATTGGGCATTCCATACCTGGGGTCACCACAAACGTTAAGTCCTCTTCATGGTTGCCCAGGGAGAGGTGTATTGGCAAGTGGCTAGGGTAGCTGGCACCCCCCCTGCTATGGATCCATCTAGCTGGCCAAATGAGATTGGTTGTTCCAGTCTCCTGGATGGGATGCCCAGATTCCCCACTAGTGTTGGGCTAATGAGGCAGCGGGTGCAGCCAGAGTCTATTAAGGCTTTCACCTTCACAGCTTCGGGCATGGGGGGGATTAATATAGTCACTGTTTTGAAGATGGGTGTGATGCGTCCACTTACCAGGGGTTCGCCTTCCGAGCTGTCATCTGAGGCATCCACCGTCCCTGTGGTGTAGGCTGGAGTTCTTTCCCCTTGGTGAGCAGAGGTTGGGTTTTCTGCAATTTCCATCATTTTCATGGCTGTTTCTTTTGGCTTAGCTGAATACCCTCTGGGTTTGTTGATTGGGGATCTGTCTGGGTTGTGCTGGGGGGCCTTTGAGCGGCATTCTACAGCTCGATGCCCTTCTCTTCCGCACTTGAAACACCCCATCTGCTTCTTGGCTGTATCCGATGATTTCACCGGTTGGTGTGTCAGCTCAGGCGGGGGGCGGCTCCATTGTTTTCCTCGGCGATGCCTCTTCAATATGTCGATCTCTGCTTCCTCTGCCAAGACGTACCATTCCTCAAGTCGATGTGGGTCTCCTCGGGGCAGGCAAGCATCATATAGATCATAGTTTAGTCCGTCTTTGAAACGGCCAAGGAGGATGTCTTCTGGCCAATTCAGTTTGCTGGCAATGGCTCGGAATTCTTGTGTATACTCAGCCACTGGGCGTTTGCCCTGCCTCATCGTTGTTATTCTTTCACGGGCTTTGCGATCAGCCAGGGGGTCTTCAAATCGTCTTCTCAACGAGGACATGAAACGGTTGAAGTTACTGAGTTCTGGGGCATTGGAGTCATGCAGGTTCACCACCCAATCTGCAGCTGGTCCATCCAGGGCAGATTGCACGATCCGGATGCGGGCTTTGTCGCTGGGGATGTCCTGCCCATATTCCTCCATGTAGCTGAGGACTTGGGTTAGGAAAAACCCCAAGCGTGTTGGCTCCCCTTTGAATTTCACCTCCAACGGTGGACGTCTTGGAATGGATCGGTGCCTCCATTGTGGGTGGTAGTGTCTTCCGTCCAGATTTCCATCTGTGGTCCGGTAGGGGGTGGGAGCTCCTGGATCAGTAAATGTCCCTGGGGTTGCAGGTTCCACGTCCCCCTCGGTGTCTCTCCCTTTGTGGCTCCAGGAACTGGGGCGGGCGTAGGGCTCAGGAATCTCCTCTCCTAGGGAGCTGAGAGTTCTCTTCATCAGGTCAATAGCTCTCTCTAGGATCCAGTCTGAGTACGGCATACAGCTTCCTCCCTCTTCACTTGCGTGCAGGGATTTCTCCATCTCCTGCTTCCATTCTGGTTGCTTGGTCCCCCGTCTCAGGGTCACTTTTCTTGATTCCTTTCCCCACTCGCTTTTCTTTCCAACGCCCATCGACCAGCGAGGCTTGTGGTCCTGTGTCTCCACCACTTCTTCTTCTGAGAAATCTGGCCTCTCGGATCCCAACATCTGGCAAGGTTCCAACTGGGTCAGCGGCTCTCTTTCCAGGGAGTTTTCTCCCTCTCTTGCTTCGTTGTCTGACATGGTAAATTTTTGCAAAATCCCCCGGCAAGGGTCTACCTTCCAGGTGGATTAATTTTGCAAGTCCTGTCTAATGTAAGGACCCACCCCACTTTGCATCTTAAGAAGACAGAACTCTTGGAATAGCTCTTCCAACAGGAATCCTTTATTAAGAGAAAATGGTTGCAGGCATGCTAGACAGGACTTGGGGTTCAAGCTCTCCCATTCAAGGTTTTAAGGGGTTCCCCAGTAGTCCCACCCAATCAACCCCCCTTCCAGTGATAGTTTCAAGTATCACAATTCCATCCCCTTTCTTCTTCCGTCTGGATGGAGACTTCAGATAACTACATGAAAGGCAATTACTCTTCTTTGATATGTTAACGCTTAGAGGCCACAATAAACACACATTCAGTCCTTTGAAGTGTGCTGAAGGAAGTGAGGGCCATAAAGCCCCTTTGCTCTCCCCCTTTTCTCCCTCTTATGGCAGAATCCAGAGAAGGCAGAATTGGGAGTTTCTATGTTTGATAATTAAAGATGAAATATAATTGGATTCTGACATCATTCTTCTTTATTCTATGTTATTCTATTTCTTTCCCACTTTACTCCCCCCTTTTGGAAGTTTTCCAGCTTAAACTTCCATTATTCTAACTCTGATTCCGGATCTCCTGAAGGTACCATTTTATATTCCCATAAGGCTAACATTGTTTCATGTTTTGCTGTTAATTGGGCTGTACTTTCTGAGATCCTCCAAATCATGGCTATAAGACAGGGGATCAAGCAAGGAATTAAAATACATCCTAGAATTAACAAAACTTGCAGGCCTACAAACCTTCATAGCTATAGTAGCTTTGTTAATTCCAGGATCCATAGCAGTGGTCTCATTGGTTCCAGACCACCATTTACCATTTTCCCATGTCCCTGTGCATAGGAGGTCACCTACTGCTACACAAGATTCTGTTTTGTTTCTTGAGTAACATACGTGTCCTACCAAGTTGGAAGTGAAACCCCAATCACCATCTTTCCCACTTGTATAGGTTAAATTATTATTTTTAGACATTTCCAGTACCTTGGTATAATTTAACTCTTGTGCCTCCCATGGCCACCTTTCTCCCATGTTTATTCCACCACACACAAAACAGTTAGACACGCCTAAAGTATGGGCAATGTCTTCTGCTAACTTAACAAAGGTATTGGTTACATGTCTAGATACTTCAGGAATATGTAGGTTCTCCATTTCCTCATAATATGATCAAAATAATGATTTTTGTTCTGGCCTTTTGGTTACAGTTATAATTTTGACTTCTATTTCTGACATTGGGTCATAGCCATTTGTATCTATTCCTATCCCAAACATCCATTTCTTACTTTCCCACCTATTCTGTTCTAGGAACCAACTGCCATTCTTGACTGTGAGAGTCACCAAATTACAGTTATCCGTTCCACAGGAATTTGCTTTTGTTTCATTCTTTTCAAACAAGATGTGGTCTATCTCTTTTGGGTTTTGGGTATGCCACTTAATACATGACCACCACTTACATTTGACCGCACATCCATCTGGTGGGCACAAGTACTTATGTTTTGGGATAAAGTTGTGAATATTACTGATCCCTCCGCAACCATATGTTGGAGTCCAATAATTAGCTGCTTTGCAAACATCAAAGGTGATGCTAAAACTGGAGTGTGGATTGGATTTCCATTGGGAGATCCCTAAGAGTGCCTGGTCCTTATAGCTAGTTCTTGTTCTATGTGTTTTGATTTGTAAGGCCCAACGATCAGGATCAGACTTCGGGTTATAACACTGATATTGGACACCTTTTCTACAAACTTTATATGTAGTTCTATTGTATGTACAAGAGTCAGGAGAACTATCTTGGCACCCTTCTGGTTTAACTGTATGGTAAATCAAAGTCTTGGTTATCTGGTTTCCTTGTTTTGTAGTTTTGGTACAGTTTTGACAACCTTGGTTTCCCTGTGTTTCTGCTCTTTCTTGGTGTGTGCTACTCAATAATTCTTTATTAGAGGGTTTCTGCATTATGACCTCTCGTGTAGCCATTGTACTGATTTGTGTAGGAATGTGTGTGCATATTAAATAATTAACAAATATTACGAGCTGTAGAATCCTCATATCTTCCACCGTGCGTAGAGAGACAGCTTCCTGGGGTGTCTCAGCAAGGTTGTTGATCACACCGTGTCTTGGGAACCCGTTGCTGTATTTCTTGTAAATTTCAACACCAAAGGCTTGTCAGTCTTGTCCACCTTGTAGGTCACCGGATCTGCAGGTGCAGCTGCTTTCACTCTACTCCAATGGATCCAAGACTTTCCTTCCAAGGTTTTCACTGCCAAAGGAAAACACATGACAACAGTATATGGTCCTTTCCATCTTTGGCTCAAGGGATCTGATTTCCAGTGCTTTACCCACACTCTATCTCCTGGCTTGAACCCATGTGTTGCTGTAACCACTGGAGGGGGTTGTTGTTCCATCATATAATGGCGCAATTTTGAAAGGGCCAAATTATGAAGCTGTAACTGATGTAACGATTTCTGTTGATCTACTCCCCCCTTATGTGCCAAGTCAGGCCAGCCTTGACTGTCAGGTTTAAACAGGCAAGGAGGACGGCCAAACATGAGCTCATAAGGACTAAGTTGTAATTTAGTGCGGGGGGCCAGTCTGATTGCATACAAAACCATAGGCAAAACATCTGGCCAGTGTAGATGAGTTTCCAAACAAAATTTGGTAATAAGTGTTTTAATTGTTCTATGGGATCTTTCCACTCTAGAAGCCGATTGAGGGCGGAAAGCACAATGAAATCTCCACTTAATTCCTAATGCTTGGGCTAAAGCCCGATTGATTTGGTGCACAAATTCAGGGCCATTATCTGATGAAATCCTAGAAGGGCAACCAAATCTAGGAATAATTTCTTTAAGAAATATTCTGGCAACCTGTACAGCTTTCTTATTTACAGTTGGAAATGCTTCAATCCATCCTGAATAGGTATCAATTATTACTAACAATGCTACATATTTCTTACTTCTAGGCATGTCAGTAAAATCAACAACAACATAGTCCATAGGAAAATAAGCGATTGGTTGTCTGCCAGGTGGTATTACTGGTCCTTGGCGTGCATTGGTTTGGGCACAAATGGTACATTGAGAACAAACATCTGCTATTAGCGAAGAAGCAAATGGAATATAAAAAAATCGTTCAAGTTGCTGTAATAATGCAGTTTTTCCCAAATGATGTTGCTTGTGTGCCTGAAAAATAAGTGGGCGAGCAAGTGCCAAAGGAACAGCAATGCGTCCATCAGGTAAAGTGTACCATCCTTTAACTAGTTTGGCTTGTACATCTTGTTGTAATTTTTGAGTTTCCTCCCTCGTATATGTAGGATCAAGTTGTTCTAAGTAAGTGTCTAGATACATGAACCTTGTGACATCTGATTGGAGAGGGGGACCTTCTAATGCAGCCCTTTTTGCTTCTTTGTCTGCCTTCCTATTGTCCTGGGTAATAAGGCTTGAGTCTTTTTGATGTCCAGGACAATGGATGATTGCAACTTTGGATGGCAATTGTGCTGCCTTGATAAGTCTTTTAATCAAAGTTGCATATTGGATAACTTTGCCTGTGGAATCCAAATATCCTCTCTCTTTGTAGATAGCCGCATGTGCGTGTATTGTCAAAAATGTGTATTTACTATCTGTATATACATTTAAAGTCCTTCCCGCTGCTACTTCTAATGCACGGGTCAAGGCATATAATTCTGCAAACTGTGAACTGGCTTGACTAGGCAACTGTGCTGACTCAACAGTAGAAGTTTGAGAAACTATTGCGTAACCAGAGTATCTACATCCTTTATCCATAAAGCTAGAACCATCAGTAAACCATTGATAGTCTGGATTATGCAAGGGTTGGTCTGTAAGGTCAGGTCTGCAAGAATATTGTAGTTCTATTGTTTGCATGCAATCATGAACAGGTTTGGTTGAATCAGGAATTGGCATTAGAGTTGCTGGGTTTAAAGTTGAACATTGTTGCAGTGTAACTTGTGGATTTTCTAATAAAAGAGCCTGTATTTTATGCATTCGTTGATTACTTATCCATAAATGTCCTTTATTGTCAATGATTGTCTGCAAGGCATGACTAGTATAAACAGTCACTGGAGCTGAAAAGGTTAACTTGTTTGCCTCCTGCAGTAATAGCATAACTGCTGCTAGAATTTTTAAACATTGGGGCCAGCCTTGTGAAGAAATGTCCAGGTGTTTTGACAGATAAGCGACAGGGCGGTTCCAACTTCCCTGTTTTTGGATAAGGACCCCTAAAGCTACATTTTGTCTTACATCCACATAAAGTGAAAAAGGCTTAGATATATCAGGTAGTCCTAGGGCGGGGGCTGTGGTGAGAGCCTGTTGCAATTGTCTCATGCTTGGGTTTGTTTCTCTTGCCACAAAAGAGGTTCTTTTTCTGGTCCCCTTAAAGCTTGGTACAATGGTTTAGCTGTGAGAGCGAAGTTAGGAATCCAAATTTTACAGAAGCCTGTAATTCCCAAAAAGGCTCTAACTTCCTGTTTTGTTTGTGGGATGGGAATCTGTAACACAGCTTGCTTTCTCTGGGGGCCCAAAGTTCTTTGTCCTTGTGAAAGTTCATAGCCTAAATACATTACAGTCTCTTGAATTAATTGTGCTTTCTTTTTGGATGCTCTAACAGTCTTGTAACAATTGGAGCAGTCTGGATGTGTTTTCAAAGCAATCCTCCCTGCTTTGGCCAGTTACTAAGACATCATCGACATATTGAAGGCAACAATCCTCTTGTCTGAATAACTTCAGATAAGCAAGATCTTGGGCTAGGGCTTGACTAAAGCACGTTGGCGAATTTTTAAATATAGGGCTACCACAAGGATTTGATTGCTTGCCAATAGATTTATTTAGGACAGATCTGGTGGCTCCCATGTCAACTAGCATCGGGACAACCTGTCCTCCCACCCTTATTTTAACAATGGGCTCTGGGGGTGGGGCAATAGAACCCTGTCCTCTTCAGTCTTCCCATTCCATGTCAGCTAAGCCGATCATGTTTTCTTCTCTTTCCTCTGTCTGATTGGGATAAACTGGATGCCCTCTTCCTTTGAAGCTCTTTCTTAAGCCTCTCTGGAAAGTCCCTCTAAATCCTCTTCCTCTTCCATACTGGCGAGATTGTCCCCTGGCTTGGCCATTCCTCTGGGGGCACTCCCTTTGCCAGTGTCCTTCTTGTTTACAGATGGCACACTGATTGGGTCCTAGGCATGTTCCTCCCAATGCCACGGCTAACATTTCAACTTTCTTTTTTTCTTTTTGATCTGATTTGCGTTCCTCCTCCCTGTCACGGTTACGGAACATATTGTAGCATTGAAATATTAGTGTTATCTGGTCCAGGAACCAACACCTCTCTTAGAGGGGCTATATTTTCTTCTGTTTTTATTTCTAACTTGCTCCTGGTGCGGCTAGAAACTGAGGTTTCACTTTCAAAGTTATTCAAGCTTTTATCTGTTTCTTGAAGGGATCCAGCTGTTGCTAATTTTCCTTCCTCACCGGCTTCTGGCTGAAATTGGGCTTCTCTTTCAGGCAGAGGGGATGGAATTTGCTGATTTATTCTCCCTTCTTCTCTTCTAGGAACGTAGGAGGGTGGTCTGGCAATTTCCTCCCTATCTTCCTGGCTGAAAATCTTAGCTTTTGTTTGAGGCTGGCTTTTTGGCTTGCCAAATATATCTTTGTACATTCTATCTGACATTTTGCTAACCATCTGGGCTCTGTGCACTGTTGATTTTCCATTGGTCAATGTAGGGGTACTGGTCCCAATAACCATTTCCAGTTACAATTTGATGAACCCGTGCAACGAGTTCGGGATTCGCCGATCCCATTTTTGGCCACCCTACGCCCAGGGCAGTCCACTCAGATTCACAGAATCTTTTTAACATAGCTGGATTTGGTTTTGGATCTCCATAATCCCTAGAAAAACCCTTTTTGAAATTCTTTAACATGCACTGGAGTGGCGTCTGGTCAACGCTCTCCTTTGACTTTTTCCCACCCATCTCTCTAATACACTACCATTGATCACTCAGCATGAGCTACAATGGTTTAACCTCCCACACAGCCACAGTGTCCCCATAGTTACATGATTGTGATTTGGGCACTTGGCAACCATTATGCAAACTGCAATGATCACAGCATTCTGTGGTCATGTGATCGCCATTTGCAATCCTTCCAGCCAGCTTCCGATAAGCAAAATCAATGGTGAAATCAACAAGGAAGGTTGCAAATCACAGTTAATAACCATGGTAATTTGCTTAATGGCCGTGGGGGAAAAGTTGTAAAATCAGATGTAATCCCATCATGTCTCACTTAATGTCTATACTGTTTAACAATGAATGATGGGGTCCCTATTGTAGTCCCTGTATGTTCTTAAATAGAGAAAGGAAGCACAGTACTTGACAAAGAATCCATTTTGTATGCAAAACCTGGGCAGCTTGCACGTTAGGCAGCTGTATTAACCTTTTGAGCCACAGGTTCGAATCCCAGAGGGGTATGACTAGCTGATGAGAGCTAAAGAGCTTGAAATAGCTATACTAGTCTCCCATTAACTCTTTGTCAGTCACAAAAATTTTGAATTTAGAGTGTTCACAGTATGTGACGTTCTGCCTATTGTTTTATCAATGAGAATAAAATGCAAAACAGAAAGACATACATCCAACACTAACAACAACAAAAAAGAAAAAATGTGTACAAAAAAAGAAAGAAAATGCGCTAAATATCAAATCAATTTAACATTAAACATAAACATATAGAATTCAGCCTGACTGGATGCTGAGGGGGAAAAAAAGAAAAAATTATAAATTCTTCTCCTCTTTAGATAACAGGTTTATAAATAGTTATAAGTTTTCCCATCCCGGTTTAATAAAAATACTACATTAAATAAACAAATATTCCTGGTAAGGAGATCTCTATCTGATAATCAAATCGGCCCAACATCAGGATTATAGTACTTTTTAAAAAAAAAAAAAAGTCAACACGTTAGCCCAAACATTACACTAATCTTCCAATCCCTCTGTTCACCATCTGTTATTGTATGTGTTAAATACAATAACAGATTTTATTTCACCTTTTTAAAAAACATTGTGATTGTCTGGAAGTGGTTATATTTAATTTTGCTTTTACTTTTCAGACAGATACATTCCTGCACATGTCAAGGCATTGGAGCATAAGAAGACAGTTTTTATTTCATGTGGTGGCGAGCACACTGCAGTTCTCTCAAAGGTTTATATTTACCAATTTTTTAAACTTTTCATCTGATTTGTGTGAAATCTTGTATGATACCTTCCTCTTGGATTCACCTCTAGGAGTCTGTCTCAGAACTAGTGAAACAGGTGCCAGCCCTCATAATGATACTGAAGGCTAGAAAGAGTCTCAGAAACCTCTTGAGATGACCATTGACCCACACACAATGTTCTGAGGCTGTTTCTATCTTTGGAAATATTACATTGGCTAGCTTTCTACAGTAATTGTGTCTCGCATTGGCTGGGCGTATTGTCGCATTGTCAGCAGCTATATAGAAAGATAAGGTGAGTTGACCTACACAGTTGGGTGGGGAGAAGGCCAAAGCCTTCTAGGAGTGGTGGGACAGGGAGAAGGCCTATGCTTTCCAGGAATGGTGGCACAAAAGGAAAGTCTGCACATTGGTGGGCCCACCCAGCAGAGACCTCTTGTAATGCAGTGGCTGCCATGGTGATATGGGCAGGGCACACTGCTCTGAACAAATGATCCTAAGTCGAAAATTACCTGTACTAATACAGTCTTCTCTAGAATTCTAAACCACATTCAGATAAAGGTGCTTTGCATCTAATGTCAAAGAAACACAAATGGGACAATCCAGAAGAGGATCATGATTAATTGAGGCACCCATAAATCCTGTAAAATAAATACATCTTTATTTCCTTGCTTGAATTTCTTCTTTGCCCACATCTATAAATGGGTGGGGTTAGGGTTACAGTTTTTAAAAGTCTTGTTCAATCACAGAATCAACCCTTACAGCAATGCTATGTTTAAGGGCACTGTGAGAAATTAAAAGGGACATCAACCTTTGCTGTTCAGGTCTATGGATACAATTCCAAGGCTTATAGGAGGGCTGTGAAAGGACCTCTAACCGATTCTGTAGATCTCAATAAGCCATGCAAAGTCCAACACAGCTGTACTCCTAGCAGGAGTAAAATAGATGCAGCCTTCAACTTACAACCAAAATTGAGCCAAAAATTTCCACTGCTAGGTGAGACAGTTGTTAAGTGGGGTTTGCCCCATTTTACAACCTTTCCACAGTGGTTAAGTGAATCATTGCAGTTGTTAAATTAGTAAGTGAATCTGGCTTCCCCATTGACTTTGCTTGTCAGAAGGTCGCAAAAGGTGGTTATATGACACTTCAACCATCATATGAACCAGTTGGCAAGCACCTGAATTTTGATCACCTGACCTTGGGGATGCTGCAATGGTAGCAAGTGTGAAAAATGATCATAATTCACTTTTTTAGTGCTATTGTAACTTTGAACAAATGATTGTAAGTTGAGGACTGCATGATTGTACAGACTGCAATAACCCCCTTTTTGATCTAGATTTAAGTTTCCTTGGTGATGTCTGTGTAGTGCAGAATATAGACTACATACTTTCTTTTTTTTCTTTTTTTTTAATTGAAAATTTTTTAAAATTTTTACAAATAGGGGAAAAAAAAAGATAAGAAACAAAAAACAACCCTACCCAACCACCCCAACCCTCCCACTCCATCCCCCCAACCTTCCCAGAGCTGAATATAGGCTTAATTAAAATTTCTAAAAATCTTAAAAAGAAATTAAAAAAGTATAAACCATAAATATATCTAAATACATTACATAAGCTTATAAGATAATTAACAATAATGTATATGTAAAAAAGAAAAGCATAAATATTAAAAAAGAAAAATGCTTAAAAAAAATAAAAGAAAAAAGAAAGAAGAAAAGATATATATAAAACAAAAATAAGAAATATAAGGAAACAGAAGAAGGAAAAAAAATACAAACTATAAAATATTAAAATTTATATATAAGTTATTGAAAAACTAAGTAATATTTTTATATCCAACTTATGTTGTATAAAATCTATCCATTTTTCCCATACCGCAAAAAACTTCTCTTGCGATTGATCCTTTAAAAAAGCCGAAATCTTTGCCATTTCCGCCAAATAAGAAACTTTAAAAAACCATTCTTGCAAGGTAGGCAAAGATTCCTTCTTCCAGTATTGCCCTACTAACAACCTTGCGGCTGTAATTAAATTTAACATCAGTATAACCTCCTTAACATCACAATCAGTAATGATACCCAACAAAAACAATTGTGGGGTAAATTTTACCCTCCTTCTAAAAATTCTTTGAATATTCCACCATATCTTAATCCAAAAAGCTTTTATATTTTTACACGACCACCAAATATGATAATAAGTAGCATACAAACAACCACATCTCCAACATTTAGGCTGTAAGTCAGGATACATACGAGACATTTTTTGTGGATCAAGGTGCCATCTATAAAACATTTTGTAAAAATTCTCCCTTAAATTCTGGGCTTGTGTAAACTTAACATTCCTCACCCAGATGGTTTCCCAGGTATCTAGTAGAACTGGTTCACCAAAATTTTGTGCCCATTTAATCATACATTCTTTAATTAGTTCTGGTTCTGAATCCAGTTCTACTAGCACCCCATAGATTCTCTTAATATGAGTTCGCCTTTGGTCTTTTACTTGTTTAAAAAGATTTTCATCTTCTCTAAGCAAACCCATATTACGATCTATCTTCCATCTATCCACTATTTGTCTATACTGAAACCATGAATATGTAATATTTTCATGTGCTAAATCTTCCAAAGATTTTTAACTGCCAATTTTTACCATCCCATCTGAGTAATTGTGCATAAGAAACACTATCCATCTTAACTCCTCTCCTTATCCCCTCTATCGCATGCCAAGGTATAGCCCATAATGGTATTTTAAAATCACTTTTATAATATTTCCTCCAAACCCGAAGTAAAGAAATCCTTATAATGTGAGATTTAAAAACCCGATCAACTTTTTTATTAAAAATTAGATAGGCATGCCATCCAAAAAGTAAATCCCAACCCTCCAAGTGGAGTATTTCTACATTTGTTAAATTAACCCAGTCACTAAGTAATGTTAAAGCCACAGCATCATAATACAATTTCAAATTTGGTACCTTGAGTCCACCTCTCTCACGAATATCTTGCATAATTTTAAGCTTTACTCTTGGTTTTTTCCCTGCCCAAATAAATTTATTGATACCTTTCTGCCATTCATTTAAGTTAACCTCATTCTTTAAGATAGGTATCATTTGAAAAAAGACTACATACTTTCTATTATGTACTACCACTCCTCCTTCCCTTCACACTGCGTACAACTTTTAATATTCCCAGCCAAGTGACAAAGTCATTGTGTTGAACGGTGCCATGTTTTTCTTCTTTCCCACTAAGGATGGATTAGTCTGCACCTTTGGATCTGGCTGCTACGGGCAGCTTGGCCACAATTCCACCTGCAATGAGCTGTTTCCACGTCTTGTGGCAGAGCTGTTTGGTGCACAAGTGACCCAGGTAGCGTGCGGAAGGTAAGAAATCCCTGTTCCTTTCAAATATTTGATGGTGTCAGAAGGACAACTGGTATCAAGTGAAATCAGAAACAGGTTCCTGCCCTCCAAAGTTGCACATCAGTGGGAAGGGGGCAACAACAAGCAAGAGAAACACATACATTAATATGTGGTACCAATGAAGGAGAATATTTGTAGCTCAGGGTTGACATGAGGGGTCCTTGGTGCTCTCTGCTTGTTTTCTTACAGACGTTTCATTACCTTAACTAGATAACATCATCAATGCTAGTAAGGAGTGCTGTTTGCTGTCAGTTTATATTCTGGTGTCTTGCCTGTCTGTGTGAATTCTTTGGTTGAGCTGTTTATTAATGGCTTTTTGACAGCTTCTTGATTGGGGTATTACATAGATTAACTCCAAGGTCAACTTCAGACCAACAATCAAGAAACTGCCAAAGAGCCATTAGTAAACAGCTCAACAAAAGAATCCCTAAGACCGCCCTCACTCACACAGACAAGCAAGACACCAGAATATAAACTGACAGCAAACAGCACTCCTTACTAGCATTGATGATGTTATCTAGTTAGGGTAATGAAACGTCTGCAAGAAAACAAGCAAGCTCAGAGAGCACCAAGGACCCCACATTAAAGGTGCTAGTGGCTGCCTTTGAAGACCAACTGGAAGCTTCAACTGGTCCAGATTACAGCAGCTGAAGTGACGCTTCAGCTTGTCTAACTGACACCTTTGCTTCATGAATTGTAGTGGTGCCATTATTGTTCTAGGTTCAATTCAAGATGCTGTTTATTACCTAAAAAACCTACATAGCAGAGGCCCTAGGTTACTTGAAGGACTGCCTATCTTCCATACTTTCTGCCCATCCACCATGAACCAACAGAGTCAGTGAGCTCCAGGTCCTTTCAGTGAAACAATGCCATCTAGGGGGAATCCAGGTCATTTCTCTGGAATTAGATTCTTCTTGAGATCGGTGTGGCTCCCATCCTGAAGAAGGCCTTGAAGACCTGGCTGGCCTTCTCCCAGGCCTTGGGGTAGGGTAGATGGAACTCTGTAGGTGAAGGATGTATGGTTTTTTTATATGTGTGCTGTATTGAGTGACTAGATATTATCTTGCCTATATATTTTGAATACTGCAAAATGGAATATATGAAAAATGGAAAGCAAGCTATGTCTCATCACTGGCAAGGCATCTGAGGTTTTTTTAAAAAATAGGTTGGTGATATTCAGTGCTAAAATCTGGCAATAGAGAATTGACTCTTTTATTCAAGATTTTCAAAGAGCTCAACCTGAATATGAATCAGTAAATAAAAATGCAGGGAAGGCAGATCAAAACAATTGCAAAGAGAAATATTATAAAGGCAAATCTAATAACCATTTCAGAATCAAGACATAAAAATTCTGCAAACCAAAAAATGGAACAGGACTCTGTTTGGTCCCCAGATTAAGGGCTGTTGCTAATCAAAAGCTATTGCTTGAGAGTTGTAAAGAAACAACAGAACAAGAACATGTTGTGGTCAATGGTCATAATATCGTCTCAGTTTATAAAGGCCTGATGAGGTGAATAAAACTTCTACCTATGAACTATCTTTGATTCTGCAAACAGATGGCACACTTTGGTTTATGTCCCGGCACTTGGGGAAGTATATGCATTTGGCTATGGAGGAGAAGGGCAACTTGGAGAAGGAAGAATAAGTGACCAGCTGGTTCCCCTTCCTCTTGATCTGGCTGTTTGTAATAAACACATGAAGTACAGTAAGTCACTCAATTTTTCAAGTGGAATGTTGTATGCAAACTACAAGCTAAATCCTAAGGCTGAAAATTATTTTCAGATTAAAATAAAAATCTGGATGCATACAGAGAGATGTGGCTAGCAGAGAAAAATGTGGACCAAGACACAAATAAAGGCTGTGTCAGAGAACAAAATTGGAGTGGGATATTGGCTTGTGGTTATAATTATGTTGTCCTAAATAGACAATCCTGATTTGATAGCATGTGTGTTCTCAAATAAGTATCTGATTATAGCAGCTGATTCTATTTCAGTGTGCTGAGTTGATTCTTAACATGCAGTGATTGATTCTGATGAGATATTGAGAAGTTTCTGTTTGTTGAGTAGCTTGCACTGTAAGTGTCCTTAGTCAAAGCTCTACTAACTGGATTCTAGATAGAAATCTTTCTTAATCTTAAAGGAGTCACTCTTTTTTCTGTCTCTTACTAAAGGAAGTACCTTGGGCAAGGTAGTTAAAATCATTGCTGGAGACAACCAAAGTATTGTGCTTCATCTGGAAGAAAAGGTAATCAAATGGGGAACTTGCCAACAAACATATATAATTTTTAACACAAAATGCCAACATTTGACTTCTAATTTTTGTAAAACAAAATTCATTCCAGAATTGGCCTTGTCATGAGTCAAACAGGGCTTGCCTAAAGCTTTGAAAAAATGCTCTATTTCATTCACATGATAAGCCTAAATGCTGCATCATTTCATGACATGGATTATTGTTCCAAAATATTTTATTGGTTATTCAGTGACTATTCAGACAGTTAGTAAATACTTGTCTCAATCACATTTTATCCTTTACCAATAGAAAGATAACAATATTGTTGAGCCAAGTTTGATGTGTTAGGAACAGGTGAATACAATTAGACTTTAGATTTAGGGTAATCTTAAGACACGATTCATCCTGGTTTTCTTCCTTAATATTTTTTTCAAGTTGACAGTCTAATCTGGTATTTCTCAGCCTTGGTCACTTTAAGATACTTAGACTTCAATTCCCAGAATTCCCCAGCTAGCCATTCTGGGAATTGAAGTCCACACTTCTTAAAGTAGCTGAGGTTGAGAAACACGAATCTAGTCTATAGTAATTTGTATTTTCTAGTCATTTCCTATCCAGATATTAACCAATTTAATTTTTTTCCAAATCCAAGCAGTGTCAGGCAAGGGTTGTCATCTACTGATCACTCTTTTTCCACTAATCTCTGTTTTTAAAAAGTAATATAGTATTTAGGGCTCCATATATAAATTGCGATTTTAATAAAAGGTTGTGTTTGTACTTCTGAATTGAAGTAGAGCAGAAAAGACATAGCTTGTCACCTGCTATTATATTAACAAGCTATTGTTGTTAATATAATCAGGCAACTTCTAGTATCTAAGAGAGATCCAAATTATACATGGATCCATGTATGATCCAAATTATATATTGAAACACCACATTAATAGATGTACAACCTGAATTTCTTTTTCCTGATATATTTTATACAACTTGAGGGAAGGTAATTTTCATTCCGCTAAAAATTGATTTCTTAAAAGGCCAAACAAATAATGTGTTTGTGTGTGTGTGCGTGTATGTGTATATATAATGAAATATATGATGTCACAGTTGTGACTGCTGCCTGTGGATGGCTCTAGTTTGAGCTGATACAAGGCAAAAGATTTCTCTCTCCCATATTTGGGCAACAGGGTGTAACATACAGCATTCTATATATATATATAATTTCATTAAAAATTCGAATCCTGGGTAAAGCCATGTAGTAAAAAACAAACAAATACGAACACCAGGATAAAATCAAACTAAAAATCATTAATAAAATGCTGAGCTTTCGTCAGTCACCACTACCGACATCATCAGAGCATAAAAGTGGGTCAATGGGAGTCCCTTTTTATAATACTGGCTGGTTTTGCAATGTCGTTGCTCCTAGAAGCACGAAGCCGAAAACACCAGCCTGAAGATGACGAATGAGACTTTGTCGAAACGTCACCAAGACACTCCCAATTTGACACGGGAGAAAACCCGAATAACCAAAGACCTACATACACACACACACACACACACACACACACACACACACACATATACATATACATACATACATACATACATACATATATATATATATACTTGAAAATCAACTTTGCTCTTTATGGGTTGCTCATGCAATAGTTTCAATATTTTTATAATTCTATTCTCTGCATTAGAGAAAGTACCTTTATGTACCGCTTCTCCTGATCTGTAGTTTAAACATAAAGCCATATACATTGTACCAGATATGTGAAAATACATTTTTACCTTTTTTTTTTTTTTTTTTTGCAGAATGCATACGCTAATGTAATGCAAACACTGGCCACAGTGGAGGAGGAAAAGTTTGCTAAGTGGTTGTCCAATTCGGATCCCAGCTGCTGGAATAATATACAATGGTAAATACCACCACAGCTAATCTGATTTCCACAATTGCTGCAAACAAATAGACAGTCCTCACTTATCAACAGTAATT
>NW_024097826.1:0-124816 GCF_016545835.1 Crotalus tigris
AAGACTCCTCCTCATCCAGTATTTGAGGGACTGCCACAAAGAAGAGAAGGGTCAACCTCTTCTCCAAAGCACCAGAAGGCAAGACAAGAAACAATGGATGGAAAGTAATCAAGGAGAGAAGCAACCTGGAATTAAGTAGAAACTTCCTAACAGTGAAGACAATTAACTAGTGGAACATCTGGCCTTCAGAAATCATGGGTGTGCCATCAGTGGAGGTTTTTAAGAAGAGACTGGACAGTCACTTGTCTGAGATGGTATAGGTTCTCCTGCTTGAGCAGGGGAATGGACTAGAAGACCTCCAAGGTCCCTTCCAGCTCTATTCTGTTCTTCTTTCTGCTTCACTCCATAAGAGTTTTAAGTTGCAGCTAAGCAAGTGTCCGTGAGATGGTTATTTTAGCTATAGTTTGATTGGTTTTAGCCATGACTCTTCTTTATGAATTTTATTTGGGAGTTAATTGTGATTTTTTTAACTGCTGCTGGACACCAAGGTGAGATGAGTAGCCATATAAATCAGTTTGCAAAATAAATGCTTCAGAGTCCTCTCAGATCAATCTTATGAATCGGTTTGGATTGCAAGCCTGAACTGACTTGGACCACCACTGCAAATGAAATTGATAATTCAGTTTGGACATTGTTGGATTTGCAGAGTCCAGTATAATAGAAATAGGACAAACTTTCTGTGGAAAGTCTCCGTTCTGTCACAACAAAGAGCTAGCAAGCTCTAGATCAGGGATGTCAAACTGCCGGCCTGTAGGCTGGATGCGTCACAATGAAATTGCACCCACCCCATTGCTGGCAATGGGGAAAAAACTCTGATACGTCACGCGACGTCATGTGACATCGCGAGTTTGACATGTCTGCTCGAGATAGTATAATCTTCTCTAGAAGTTTAGGGTAAATTGCTCCTTTGTTACATGGCTCCCTTAGGCTACAACAGGGGTGTCAAACTGCCAGCTCGCAGGCCGGACACGTCATCCGAAAGTTGCGCCCACCCCATTGCCGGCAATGGCAAAACCGTCCCGATACGTTGTGCAACATCATGTGATGTCATGAGTTTGACATGTCTGGGCTAGAAGAAATTTTATTAGAATGGCCACTGAACGGTCTGGCTTTGTGCACAGAACCCAGGCAGCATTTTTTTTTTAATTTTTATTATTTTAGACCAACAAAACAAAACAAAACACATCAAACATTGCACACATACACACGTAATATATCTTTTTTTGTTAACAGCCGTTTGTAACAGTACTCTTCTATTCTTTACATTTCCCCCCTCTTTCTTCTTTGAAATATTTGTCCTTATTGCCCCATTCTTTCTTATTTATATTTTCCTTCTTTCATATTCTACTACTTACTAGGAATCCAACATTATTCATTATAGTAACACTCATATTTTTTATAAGACTCGACCGGAATTCCATCTAAGCATGGTGATCATACAAATATTCTCATATTATTTAATACATATACTGTTTCTACTCTAATACTATTTCCAGCATTAAAATTCACCCCTTTTCATCCAAGTATATTTATTTAGTTTTATTTTTCTTTGACATATATAATAATTCCTCCTTTCTTGTTTTATGCTAATATTGTGTATAATGTTTCTAAATTTTACTTTCTCTAGTAATTTTCTATAATCCTATTTTATGTAAACTTCCTAAAGATACATCCCATCTACATCCAATTTCCTTAAATTGTTAAACGTCTAAACACTTTTTCTTGATATTATAGAAAAGAGCTTAATTACATCTCCCATTTTTAACTTGACCTATTTTTTTGTTTTTATTTTGTTTTGTACTCCTTGTCTCTATAAGTCTTCCTTTTGCTTCTCTTTCTAACCTTTCTCTTTCTTGTAACTTTTGTATTTCTCGCTCTCGATCTACTTCCTCTAATAGATCTTCATCATAACTTTTACTCTCCAGCTCTTCCCTACTTTCTTGTTCTTCTCCTTGTGAGAAGTAACTCTCATAAAAGTCCTGTGCTTTCTCAAGTGTATCTATCTTGTATTTTTTCTCCTGCCAAGTTAAAAATATGTCCCAGGCAGCATTTTACAAAGTCAGCGCCTGACAAATAAATGAACCACATTCACAGAAACTTAATTCAGATGTTTCAGGAGGTGGTTGATGCTTCCAATAATATTTGACTTATTGTGTGCTTTCTTAATGATCATTCTTCGGTATTGTCTGCTTAGCTTTGCTGCAGGACTTGATGCAATCGGTTGAGAATCGGTTAAGGTTAATGCAGAGCCATCTTTTCCTTTATAAATAAATAAACAGAATTAATTATCTTGCATCCACAATACAGGAGCCATAACCATTAAGCGAACAAATATGTAGTTTATTTCGTTACTGGAACAAACCTATCCTCTTTTTTTTTTCTCCCTGCAATCTCATATGACCACAGAGGGAAGCGGTTTATCCTTCGCTTGAGTGAAGGCTGGTTTTGTTAGCATATACATAAGGCAGAATGAGAAAGTATGTTTTCTCTGCCTCCCCCACTTTGCTCATGCTGCCAGCATCATGGAAAATATGTCTCAAAAGGCTTAAAGATGGCTCATTAAGTTCCTGATCCATTTCTGCACATGCTACAGCTACCAGGCTGACCTTTTACAGCTTAGACTGCAGATGGGCATCACCCCATTACTGTCAGTGAAACTCAGCCTGTAGGGATACATAACTGGTGGGGGAAAAAATATATACTTTCAGATATTTCATTTCTCTTATCCAGAAGGGGTGGCTACAGACTTGGCTTCCAAGAACAAACGCCTCTCCTGACTGCAGCTATGTGCTCAACTTTCCAAGTGACCTTTCCACAGTAGATCTTCAAGCAACTTTATGGTGCAAACAGGGACTCAATTAATTCCACATTCCAGGTCTTTACACATCCTTTGCTTGGCACTCTAGCAAAAACAGTCAGGCTTTGAATTCTAAAGACAGACGATGGCAGAGAGGCATTGAAAGCTCCCCGTGTCTAACGAGGCATATTTTGGCAGCCGCTCGCTGGGCGGGAGCCCACTGCAGCCCACCAAAAAAAGAAAGAAAGAAAGATGCATGCAAACACATGAAACAATGGGCTTTCCCCCATCATTTTCCAGGTCAGGATAGAGACTAACTATCAGCAGAACAGCTTTGTGTGTAAGTGTGCAGCAAAAAAAAAAAAAAGAGCTAAACTGCAGAGATGGATAAATTGACTTCTTATCTGTAGCTCAGTAAGCTGCCTCTTGGACGAACAGTAGACACCAATAATAGGGCGAAGGACAAAATTGAATGGGTGGCATGTCAACTTGCTGACTAAATGTTTGTATTTTCAGCAACCAGCCTCAAGTTTTTCAGGTGGCAAAAATCAGCTGCCAGGAGCTCCTTTGATGACGGAGTTCAGATATTATTTTTAAAACCCATGGGGAAGTTTTGGGGCGTTGCATTCAGGGGTCTCCTTGCAAACCTCAAGGTTTGTTTTCCATCCATAATATGCAAAGGCTAAAACAAATGAGGAACAGTTGCTGGAATTGGGTATGTCTAGTTTAATGAAGAGAAGGACGAGGGAGGACATGATAGCAGTGTTCCAATATCTCAGGGGCTGCCCCAAAGAAGAGGGAGTCAGTCTATTCTCCAAAGCGTCTGAAGGCAGGACAAGAAGCAACGGGTGGAAACTAATCAAGGAGAGAAGCAACCTGGCACTAAGGAGAAACTTCCTGACAGTTAAAACAATTAACCAGTGGAACAACCTGCCTCCAGAAGCGGTGAATGCTCCAACACTGGAAGTTTTTAAGAAGAGCCTGGACAGCCATTTGTCGGAAATAATAATAATAATTATTATTATTATTATTATTATTATTATTGTTGTTCTTGTTCTTGTTGTTGTTCTTGTTCTTGTTATTATGGATCTTATAACAACAACAACAACAACAATAATAATAATAATAATAATAATATTTTCTTTTTTTTCTGTTCTTCCTATCCATTGCTTTTAGTTCTGCTTGAGTCCAGTCCACTATTCCAGCTTTGTACCTAATAACTGGAATTGCCCAGGTGTTGATTGCTTTTATGGTATTTCCTCCATTGAGTTTGGACTCAAGCAGAACTAGAAGCAATGGATAGGAAGACCAGAAAAAAAAAGAAAAAAATATTATTATTATTATTATGGATCATCGCACAGTCAGCCAGATGTTCAGACTGGATTTAGCATTTTGTCTACCTATCGAGTCCTTCCCAAGGACCTGTGATAGGCAGATGTGGATGTTTCATGGTGTTACAGATCTTGTCGCAGGATGGAAGCAGTTCCTAGTAAGGCCGCCTTTTGCAATTGACTAATGGCGAATTTTTCAATGCCAATGGTGTTCAAGTGGTGCTCCAGTTGTTTTGGGATTGCACCCAAGGTGCCTATGACTATTGGTACTATCCTTGCTTGCTTTTGCCACAGTCTTTGTAGGTCTTTGTATTTTGTTATCTTCTCCAGTTCTTTCTCTTCTATTCTGCTGTCTCCAGGCACTGCCACGTCCAGTATCCATGAATCTTCTCAGGAACTCCTCTAATGATCGTTGGATCCATTCGTTGGGAAAGGGATAGTTTTATTAGAAGTCAAGTGTATAGTGTATAGTGATCAAGCATAGCCAGAACTGAGAATTGTATGCCTTCTCCCTCCCTTAACTGCCGCCCAGTGCTGACCCGCCCACCCACATGACCAATCAGGTTCAAGCAAAATGTTTTCAGAATGGTCCTTTCAAGCATAGGTTAGTATGCAGCTGCCTTCTTCTTCCAGCTGGGTGACTTTGAAGCAGCATCTCGGGCAGATACAGCTGTTACTTTCATTTTCCCCCAAGCCTCCCATCCACCTTCCTGAGAGTTCATGGCAGACTGTCACCACACGGTAGCGAAGCACAAGCAAGCCTAAAGTGGCAGCTGATTTACTTCATGGAAAGGTTTTCCATTGACTTCTTCTAGGATTAAAAATAAATAAATTCCAGTGTAGACCCTAGGCAAGGAATTCACAAATGATTCCCATACAGGTATTTTCCAGACCAATTCTGCTTACTTCCAAGTTAGATGCTTCCAAGATAAAGGTCAGTTAAATGATGCCACTTTTGATGATGATGTCACGACGATGTCACGATCCAGTATTCTGGTTGCCCGAATCTCCCAGTCATGTAACATGTTGAAATGTAGAAATGTGTTAGAAAATATACTTTATAAAGTAGTGGGGGCAGACCTATGGCACGGGTGCCAGAGGCAGCACTCAGAGCCCTCTCTCTGGGCACACACGCCGTTGCCCCAGCCTTCCCTCCCCCCGTGACCCCCTTCTCACCAGAAGCCCTCCTGGAGAGGAGTCGCCCCCAAGTGTGGCCCACGCAGAGCAGTGCAGCCAAGGACATGGCAGCCAGGCAGCTAGATAAGACTCTGCCCTCATGCCCCATTGCGCACAGTTGATGCTGTGGGGCACGAACAGAGGGCGTGGCTGCCATGGCATTGCTGGGTGATCTGTGGCGGGCCCTGGAGGCAGTGAGTGGCTCTGCAGGCAGGCGGGGTGGGGGCGGGGCAGGGGGTAGAATGGGGGCAGGGCCAGTTTTTGGACACTCGGTCTCTACAAGGTTGGCCATCACCGTTATAAAGTGAGTCTGCCACTTTAGCAACCTCATCAGATCTCTTTAGGAATTATGGCACTTGTTTAATTACTTTAACATCAAGCTCTGTTCTTCTCTCCCTTGGCCAGTTGCTAAAAAAAAAAAGAAAGAAAGAAACCTGGTGGGTTTTTTTTTTTTTTTTGTATTTTAATGAACTCATCTCCCGTCTCTGAATCAGTAACGTTCAATATTTTCCCTCAAAGAGTTCCCCAGAAGTCCAACATGCACCAAAGGATAGACATGTTGATTATTCAATTTTAGTTCTAAAAGACAAATTACGTCCCTGTTGGAACAACCCACCCAGGATAAGGATAAAAGCCATCTGGTGCCCCAACCCACTTACTGAATATTAATTATCGACTCTACTGGAATTTCTTTTCCTCGTCCCATCTGTCTTCCCTCTCCTCTGTAGAGCATTTGAAACATGTTGGGTAACACAATTCATAGGCCTGGTGGGAAAATTGCAAAGGCATCATGAAGTGAAAAATCTGCATTGGCTTTGGGGAAGTAGTTTGTGTGTGTGTATGATGTGTATGTATGTGCATGAAACACAAGTAAACTTTTAGACTATGGATTTTATGCATTGTGTTTACCTATGCTCTCAATTTAGTTGTGTTTATTTATTTAAAATTTCTTTACTTCTCTTATATACATTGTTGCGCCGTTATGCCTGGGTGGCTAGTAGACCTGTTCAACATCAAAACATGGTACTACACAGAGTAAAATAATAATAAAAAAAAACATTAAAACGCAGTTGAATTGGGAGACAAGCTATGAGTCAAAGTCATTTAAATGTCAGGGGAAATACAACATACATTTAGCTGGAGGGGAAAAGTCCATAAACAGAGACTTTTTCTGAAGTTTGTTTCATTTACTGGGATGTCATCATTCACAAATCATTTGGACCAGGGTTTTAGATCAGTTGTGAAGGAGGGAAAAGAAAGATAAACTTGCCTATCCTATAATTAACAAGTAGGTAACTTGCAGTTAACAAGTAGGCTGGCTTGCTCGCTCAACAGTGAGACCCTGGTGAAGCAAGCACAACAGTGCCTGCATTTTCTGCATCGCATGAGAAAAGCACATCTTCCTTCCCTTGTCCTGACCACTTTCTACAGGGGGACGATTGAGAGCATCCTGTCATACAGCATCACAGTCTGGTTTGGAAGCATCACTGCTTCAGATAGGAAGGCAGTGCAGAGAGTGGTGAGGACAGCAGGAAAAAATTATTGGCTGTTCCCTCCCTTCCATCCAGGACATAGCATATAAGTATTGCTTGAGCAGGGTCCGCAGGATTGTCTGGGATGCTACACATCTCTGTTTTCCTTGTTACTTTTTGGGAGGAGGGGGTTCCATGGTATCCAAAGCAGAATATCCAGATTCAGCCATAGTTTTGTTCCATTCAGTGTCAACCTTGTGAACGCTAAAGCTTCCTCCTTCTGTTATGTATTCAAGATGGACAGTGATTAATATCTGTATGTTACTTATATTTAAGGGTGTAGGTCTATATATATATGTTGTATATAGTATGTCTAAATGTGTGTTATGTATGTGTACACTTTGAAAGCAAGCAACTGAGCTTCATTTTTAATGTATGCCATTGTGCCCAAAGTAAAAAATGACAATAAAGGTTATCTAATCTAATCTACTCTTGTTTTTTTCCTGTTTGTATGTTAATTGCATTGTGGGGAACAATTACAATTTATTTCATTACATAGAGCAGTTGATCATTAAAAGTTCTAGCAGTGTAATCCATATCATTATAGGACCATGGTAAAACAATTAGATCTGAGCTGCAAAACTCTAGATGATCCCTTGTTGTTGTTAGTTGTGAAGTCATGACCAACCAATCATGACCGCATGGACAATGTTCCTCCAGGCCTTCCTGTCATCTACCATCTTCTGGAGTCCATTTAAGCCCAGGCCTACTGCTTCAGGGACTCCATCCAGCCACCTCATTCTCTATTGTCCCCTTCTTCTATTGCCCTCCATCTTTCTCAGCATTAGGCTCTTCTCCAGTGAGTCCTTCCTTCTCCTTAGGTGACCAAAGTACTTGAGTTTCAACTTCAGGATCTAGCCTTCTAAAGAGCAGTCAAGGTTGATCTCTTCTAGGACTGACCCCTAGGATGATTCCTAGATGGCAGCAATGAACTAGCACATTCTGTATCTATCGGCTGCCATCTTGAAGTTATCCAGTGGCCTCACCAAGTGTCAGTTTGGAGCTGCAATTCCATATTGCATCATGAAGGAAAAATCCAGCTGTTCCTTTCCCCAACCAGGCCCCTGTACCAAAGAAAGTGAAATAAATCAATTTGAAGTATGAAAGGCAGCTAATGACGGAAAAGAGAGCCAGATATTGTTTTGGGTTTCCATGAATGAATATAACAGCAAAGCATTCCCATCCTTTTGCCAAGAAACCAACGTGCCTGCATAGGTGTGACTGTCACGTTGCTAATAGTTTGCAATCTCTTCGATTTGAGGGGGGAAAAAAATACTGCGCTGATCAGACTCATGTAGCTGGATGGCAAGGCTAATACCACATTTTATTTCATTTTTACTGAGTTATGTTTTGCTTGCAAAAACCTCCTCTGAACTTTCAGCCTTTGCAGTTAAGTATCGTTTCACAAGAAGACCTTGGAAATCTGGCTTGCCACATGCACAGACACGGTCCTAGCAATTTTGCTGCAGTGTCACCATCTTGCAAGCACGGAGCAGATGGCAGGACTTTTTTTTTTTTCCTTACCACAGCAGCAAATCTACCCAGCAGGCTGATATCTTCCTGTTTAAACAGTTTAACTTTCCTAATGAAGGAAACGAGGACTGTCAATTCCCCCTGTCTTTTTCATTTTGCTCTTAAAGGGCGGGGGAACAGCAGCCCAATAAATAGATGCAACCACGGTAATGTCACAGTTGTTCGACCAATCAATCAGAACAGAGCTGGTAGTGACCTTGGAGGTCTTCCAATCCAATCCCCTGCTCAAACAGGAGACCCTATAGTCCAGGGGTAGGCAACCTTGGCTCTTTTGTGACTCGTGGACCTTAACTCCCAGAATTCCTGAGCCAGCATGGCTCAGCTTGGAAACCTCTCCCTTTTCTCTCAGCATGGCTGGCTCAGGAATTCTGGGTTTTTAAGAAGAGACTGGACAGCCATTTGTCCGAAATGGTGTAGGGTTTCCTGCCTGAGCAGGGGGTTGGACTAGATGACCTCTAAGGTCCCTTCCAACTTTACTACTATTACTATTACTAATCAAGGAAAGAAGTGACCTAGAATTAAGGAGAAACTTCCTAACAGTGAGAAAAAAATAACCAGTGGAACAGCCTGCCTCCAGAAGCTGTGAATGCTCCAACACTGGAAGTTTTTAAGAAGAGACTGGACGGTCACTTGTCTGCAGTGAGATAGGTTCTCCTGCTTGAGCAAGGGGTTGGACTAAAAGACCCCCAAGGCCCTTCCAGCTCCATTGTTCTGGATTCTCTTCTCTTGCATTTGAATTTATGCACTAATGGCAAATGCTTCTCGCTCTCACTCTGTGTAATAAGGTATTTACCTGAAGATTCAAGCCATTACAAACCTTGATAACTTCACCGTTACTAGGCAACCGAAAGCTGATTGGAATGAAATATTTGGTTCTCTTACCAGTGACTAAACTGTTTACAGATGGCCCTCTTTCCAAGCTGTTGTTATTGTTACCAGCAGCTTTTTGTTACGAGAAGATGAGGATTTTGAGCCAAGGACATTCTCAGTTTCTTTGAGGAAATTTAAACCCAACTTAGCCAGCTAACCTTTCCTTGACATTAAAATGACAGATTCTTGAATGCATTTAAATGTTGTCAGTTTTCAAGTGCAATTCCTTCCTGTCTGGGTGGTTCAACAGATTTCTCCTTGTATTGCTCCTGTGATGTTGATGTAGTAATATAAACTTTTAAATGGTTACCCTTGATGTGCTTTTTTAAATTTGAATGCCTGCACGGACACAAATGCAAGGGATAAAGACCATCACAATTTCTTGGCAAGAGAGATCATTTGCATATCCTGTACATTCTTGGGGTCACACATTCTCTAGTCCTGTTTTGGACATTAGTTTAAGTTAAACACGGTAAGATCACCCTGTGACAGAGTAACTGCTACATCAGTGCAACATACAAACCTGAATTTAAGATGAGATGAGACCAGAGACATGAATCAAGTTTCTTTCATCCATTTGGATGAAGCCCAGAAGAGTGGAACTGCCATTCACTCATGCTTAGTGTCTCATTGCTTTCTTGGAATCTATCATATATCACTGGTTTTATGGAATAATTGACTTTTATTGCTGTTTGAATGAGGATCTACACTTCATCTCCTTTGTTACCGGTGAACGGGAGATGAAGTAGGAAGTGATTGTTGTTAGTACTGCAAGTGAGTACATTAATAAAATTGAAAAGGCATGCGTTGTAATTCATATCCATTAAAAAATTACAATCACCTAGTAACTTGCAACAAAGTGGCTTTGGTTGAGTGTATGCCTTGAAGAGCCCAAATGAAGGCTCTAATTCAGGAGTCCCCAGCCCCTGGTCCAGCACCATTTTGCGTGTAGCAATGGGGCTGCACAAACAATGAAGCCCCATTCACAGGATGTAGGTAGCACATGAAACCATGCCACCTCCAGTCCCTGGTGCCCAAAAGATTGGGGGCCACTGTTCTAATTGACATGTTGAGTTGCATCAACCGTGCACAAAGTAAAAGTAATTCTGCCTAGGAGATGCAATATAGGACATCTCTATTTGAACTGTTTCATCTACTGCAAGGGTCTCCAACCCGCGGTCCATGGACCAGTATTGGGCCGTGGCATGCCAGCAATCGGTCCACACAATCAAGGAAAACCCCATCCATAGGATGCAGGCAGCACACAAAAGCATGCACCCTCTGGTCCATGGAAAAACTTCTGTCCATGTAACCGGTCCCTGATGCCCAAAGGTTTGGGGACCTCTGATCTACTGTATTTCTTTTCATTATATTCCTACTGCTACTTATGGAATGAACAAATCCTCAAGGCCATATCACTTTCTGTGATACTTTTGTGTAAGAGAGAGTACCTGAATTAGGCACGGATTTTTATGTCATTGTCTCAATCATCAACCCTACTCATCGGGTATCCCACTCTTACACCACCCTGAAATATTCAAAGAAGAAGACATCCTAAAACAGTGGTTCTCAACCTGTGGGTCGGGACCCCATTTGGGGTCGAATGACCATTTCACGGGGGTTGCCAAACCATACTGTCCGCCATTTTTTCCCTTTTCCCTAGCTGTCCTACTCCCTCTTATTGGTGGCCATACCCACTTGGGGGTCACCACAACATGGGGAACTGTATTATGGGGTCACGGCATTAGAAAGGTTGAGAATCACTGTCCTAAAAGTTCTTGTTCTCTCTCTTCAACCTCAAGAGTTAGGTTAACTGGAATCATATTATATTGAATTTTTATTAAATTGAGTTATTGAAGTTGCTTTCTCCAGGTTGATATTGAGAAAAGGGTTAAGATGGTATCCATTGCTATTATAGTAAGTGCACAAAGTTTCAGTCATTACTACATTTCTCACTTGGTGTTTTTTAAGCTGACCTGTTCTCACATCCTACCTCTGCCCAAAATATTTTTTTTAAAAAAGAATACAATCCAAATCTTAAGTATCTTTAGTTTGCCAAGGGATAATCCTCACTTGCCAAAAGGAATTATGCATGAATTGTGTTCCTCAAATGTATACTTCTCAATGGATTGCCAGAACATTTGTGGAATATTCATCATCAAATGTGGATAGATTATTTTTCACAGTGCCAGTTCCATTTTGTCATATATATATTATTACTTGTCATTGGCTTAATTGCACAACATGTTTTCCATTCCTGTGCACAAACTATGGTAGATTGAATGTCTAAATTACTTTTGCATGTCCTATTAGCAAATATTAAAAACCAAGAAATGAATGAGATATTGTTAGCTTCCCATTCTTCTTGCTGACCTCCAGAGACATCTTCCTAGTTCTTGGTTGAAACACAAAATCAACTTGATCCAACAGGAGAGTCATATCCGTATCAGTGAATGTCTGGATTGATCCCAAAGCAGCTTCTATCAGGAATCCCCAACACCCAGTCCATGGACCAGTACTGGGCTACAGCATGCCAGCAACTGGTCCGCACAAACAAGGAAAGTCCCAACCACAGGATGCAGGCAGCACAAAGAACCACGTCCCCTCCAGTCCACGGAAAAACCTCTCTTCACATAACCAGTCCCTGGTGCCCAAAAGGTTGGGGACCTCTGGCTTTTAAATAATAATAATAATAACAATAATAATAATGATGATGATGATGATCTGCAAAAAATATCATTTGCCTGTAAGCAAAAACTGGTGGGATCATAAAATAGAGAAAGTCATAGAAAATGATAAAATTAAACTGCTCTGGGACTTCAGAATTCAAACAGACAAGCACCTGCAACATAACACCCCAGACTTAACAATTGTCGATACGAAAGACAATCTGGATAGTGGACGTGGCAGTGCCTGGAGACAGCAGAATAGACGAGAAAGAACTGGAGAAGATAACAAAATACAAAGACCTACAAATAGAAATGGAAAGACTGTGGCAAAAGCAAGCAAGGGTAGTACCAATAGTCATAGGCGCCTTGGGTGCAATCCCAAAACAACTGGAGCACCACTTGAACACCATTGGCATTGACAAATTCGCTATTAGTCAATTGCAAAAGGCGGCCTTACTAGGAACTGCTTCCATCCTGCGACGATATCTGTAATACCATCAAACATCCACATCTGCCTATCCCAGGTCCTGGGTAAGGACTCGATAGGTAGACAAAAATGCCAAATCCAGTCTGAACATCTGGCTGACTCTGCGATGATCCATAATAATAATAATAATAAAGTTGAAAGGGAACTTGGAGGTCATCTGGTCCAACCCCCTGCTCAGGCAGGAAACCATATACCATTTCAGACAAGTGACCATCCAGTCTCTTCTTAAAAACTTCCATTGTTGGAGCATTCACCACCTCTGGAGGCAGGTTGTTCCACCAGTTAATTGTTCTGTCAGGAAGTTTCTCCTTAGTTCTAGGTTGCTTCTCTCCTTGATTAGTTCCATCTGTTGCTTCTTGTCCTGCCTTCAGGTGCCTTGGAAAATAGCTTGACTTTCTCTTCTTTGTGGCAGCCCCTGTGATACTGGAACACTGCTATTATGTCCCCCCTCATCCTTCTCTTCATTAAACTAGACATACCCAATTCCAGCAGCCTTTCCTTATAAGCTTTAGCCTCCAGTCCCCTAATCATCTTTGTTGCTCTTCTCTGCACTCTTTCTAGAGTATCAACATTTTTTTACATCGTGATGACCAAAACTGGATGCAGTATTCCAAGTGTGGCCTTACCAAGGCATTGTAAAGTGGTATTAATGCAGGCTAGCACTGTGTTGGCCTTTTCGGCAGCTGCATCACAGGACTGGCTCATATTAAAGTGATTGTCCACTTGGACTCCATGGTCCCATTCATATGTTTCATCCCTGTCTATTATTTCAATGAATTGGAGAATAGTACAATATTATGAGCTTTCCAGCTATTCTGCACATCCCTTCAACCCCAAAACACACTTTTAGAAATGGGAACAAGAAGAAAAAATGAAATATTTGTTCTGCCCCCTGAATGGGATGCCCTTCCCATTATAAATACAGAATGCAATTCATTTACTAATATTTGCCACTCAGTCTAATGCACAATACTCTATTTGGATAAGCACCAGTTCTCAGCAATTAAGACACAGCTTTTCATCCTCAGGCTACCTGAGTGCAAACAAACACACCCGACACAATCATCATGATTCTTCTATTTTAATTTAAATCTTAAAATTTAACGATGAGATCACTATTTGGTTTCTACTCATTAAGGAAACGTTTTCGAAGAATGAGGCTTACTTCAGCTTACAAAATTGATGATCTGGACTGCTCCATTATTAATCAACTCTGGATCTCATCTTTATGGATGATCCCATACGATGCACCCCATGGGGGTTAAATATATAGGTCTTGCGGAAACAACTATTTTGAAAGAAAAAAAAAAGTGTCCTAGATTGGCGATCCCTTCCTTCCCAACTTTTTGTTAACTTGCCACTGTTACAACGATTCTTAAGATGGATCCTTTGCTACTTATTAAATGTCAGATTCTGAAAGCAAGGAAGAATTTCATGTAAAATGGAATTGGAAAGTACCACAAACGTCATCCATAGTGCAATGCTCTACAATGTGCAAGAGGCCCACTTAAACTATCCTTGAGGCGTGGCTGTCCACTCTCTTCTTAAAACCTTCAAAGTTGAACCCACTGCTAGAATAGAATGGAATAGAATAGAATAGAATAGAATAGAAAATATGGAATAGAATAGAATAGAATAGAATAGAAAATATGGAATAGAATAGAATAGAATAGAATAGAATAGAATAGAATAGAATAGAATAGAATAGAATAGAATAGAATAGAATAGAATAGAATAGATAGAATAGAATAGAATAGAATAGAATAGAATAGAATAGAATAGAATAGAATAGAATAGAATAGAATAGAATATGGAATAGAATAGAATAGAATAGAATAGAATAGAATAGAATAGAATAGAATAGAATAGAATAGAATAGAAAATAGAATAGAGAATAGGAATTAGAATGAATAGAATAGAATGAATAGAATAGAATAGAATAGAAAATATGGAATAGGAATGGAATAATGGAATGGAAAATAGAATAGAATAGAATAGAATAGAATAGAATAGAATAGAATAGAATAGAATAGAATAGAATAGAATAGAATAGAATAAGAATAGAATAATATAGAATAGAATATGAATAGAATAAAATAGAATAGAATAGAATAAATAGAATAGAATAAAAATATGGAATAATGAATAGGAATAGAATAGAAGGAAATAGAATAGAATAGAATAGAAAGAATAGAATAGAATAGAATAGAATAGAATAGGAATAGAATAGAATAGTAGAATAGATAGAATAGAATAAATAGAATAGAATAGAATAGAAGAATAGAATAGAATAAATAGAATAGAATAGAATAGAATAGAATAGAATAGAATAGAATAGAATAGAATAGAATAGAAATAGAATAGAATAGAATAGAAAATATGGAATAGAATAGAATAGAATAGAATAGAATAGAATAGAATAGAATAGAATAGAATAGAATAGAATAGAATAGAAAATATAGGAATAGAGGGAATAGAATGGAATGGAATGGAATGGAATGGAATGGAATAGAATAGAATAGAATAGAATAGAATAGAATAGAATAGAATAGAATAGAATAGAATAGAAAATATGGAATAGAATGGAATGGAATGGAATGGAATGGAATAGAATAGAATAGAATAGAATAGAATAGAATAGAATAGAATAGAATAGAATAGAATAGAGTAAAGTAGAAACAAGAGGAGATAAGAGGAGAGGAGAGGAGAGAAGAGAAGAGAAGAGAAGAGAAGAAAAGAGAAGAGAAGGGACCTTGGAGGTCATCTAGTTCAACCCCCTGCTTAGGCAGGAAACCCTATACCATTTCAGACAAAATGATGCCAAAACACTTGTGGATTGAGTCAATCCCTAAAAAAATAATGGCACCCTATGATCTGAACTTAACAGCTATGAATCATGGGTGTTGAAGGATCTAAGTCTGGTAAATAAATCATCACCACTAAGTAGAAACATTAAACAGCTAAGCTATCAAACCAACCTTGCAGAGTATCTTGAGAGGGATTCCTTTTTCACGTTAACAAAGGCTTCTCCTGGAATCCTACGTTAAATGAATATACAGTCTTTGTAGCTGTAATGTTAGTTAATTAGTGCAAACCACTTAGAAAATGTGCTTGCTGCCATCACTTAATCTATCCCAATGCTCAGTTTCAGAGGAATAATTAGACCGCCAGTGGAAAAATTATGCACTTGATATTCAAAACCATTAGGTGCCATGATTTTTTTTTCTTTGTCCCCCTTCCATTCAATCATGTCTGATTCTCAGAGACTGCTCGGACAAATCCCTGCAGTTTTCCAGTTGTCAGAAGTGGTTTGTCATTGCCTCCTTCCTAGGGCTCAGAGAAAGGGACTGGCCTAAGACCAACGAGATGGCTTTGTGCATAAAACGGAACTAGAATTCACAATCTCTCAGTTTCTAGGCAGATGCCTTAATCCAGACATGTCAAACCCGTGATGCCACGTGATGTCACGCAACGTATCGAGATGGTTTTGCCATTGCCGGCAATGGGGTGGGCCCGGCTTCTGGATGATACATCTAGCCCGTGGGTCAGCAGTTTGATACCCCTGCCTTAATCACTGCATCAAACCACTGTATGAACTTACAGGAACATATTGCCTTGATGATTCATCTATTGCAGAGGTCTCCAACCTTTTGGGCACCAAGGACCGGTTCCGTGGAGACAGGTTTTTCTGTGGACCGGAGAGTAGGTGGTTTTGTGTGCTGCCTGCATCCCATGGATGGGGCTTTGCTTGTTTGTACCAACCAGTTGCTGGCATGCTGCGGGCTGGTACTGGTCCACGGACGAGAGTTTGGGGGTCCCCTGATCTATTATCTTGGTATTTGGGGGCAAAATAGTTGCTTAGGACACACCTAACACCATTTGGACCAAATCGGTAAGACAGGGCTTAAAAGAACAAGGACAAGGCGAGCTACAGATTTTCTGATGATAATTTGAAGAATCACAAGGCACACTGTGCACACAAATAGATTGCAGATTTTCATCTGCAGACCATCCATTGTTGTGATGATCCTTCTCCCTCTTTCCCTCCCTCTCTCCTTCCCTCTCTCTCTCTCTCTGCACCAAAGTATGATAAAGCTCCTAGAGAAATTAATGAGACTTAATGGTTTCATCCACTTTCATCATTGCTAGGATAGAGAATATCAGAAAATGTGATACAATACAAAAGTTTGATGCAGGTGAAATTCCGAAGCTGTACTCCCAACAATTTTAGTGTTAATACCACTCTTCAATGCCTTGGTAATGCCACACTTGGAATACGGCATCCAGTTTTGGTCACCATGATGTAAAAAAGATGCTGAGACTCTAGAAAGAGTGCAGAGAAGAGCAACAAAGATGATTAGGGGACTAGAGGCTAAAACATATAAGGAACGGTTGCTGGAATTGGGTATGTCTAGTTTAATGAAGAGAAGAACGAGGGGGGACATGATAGCAGCGTTCCAGTATCTCAGGGGCTGCCCCAAAGAAGAGGGAGTCAAGCTATTCTCCAAAGCACCTGAAGGCAGGACAAGAAGCAACGGATGGAAACTCATCAAGGAGAGAAGCAACCTAGAACTAAGGAGAAACTTCCTGACAGTGAGAACAATTAACCAGTGGAACAACCTGCCTCCAGAAGTGGTGAATGCTTCAACACTGGAAGTTTTTGAGAAGAGACTGGGCAACATTTGTCAGAAATGGTATAGGGTTTCCTGCCTGAGCAGGGGGCTGGACTCGATGACCTCCAAGTTCCCTTCCATCATCATCATCATCATCATCATCATCATCATCATTATTATTAATTTTCCCCCAATGGATTCAGTATGAAATCCATGGAAGGAACAGTGGCGGATGGGAAGGAAAGTTCATTGTCACTTTTTCTATCTGGATTTGATCAGCCGGATTTTCCCAGTTTAATATCAACTTCAGTTTTCACCCACCTGCAAGTTGAAGGGCTCTTAAGACTTAACTCAAGAGGGATAATTTTTTTTCTTCTTCTTAAAGAATCTTTGGTCTATTTCCAAAATATATATGATGTAGATATGGGAAATTCTAAATGCTTAGCTCAGGAGTAGGCCACCTTGGCTCTTTTATGACTCGTGGACTTCAACTCCCAGAATTCCTGAGCCAGCCTGGCTCAGCATGGAAACCTCTCCCTTTTCCCTCAGCATGGCTGGCTCAGGAATTCTGGGAGTTGAAGTCCACGAGTCATAAAAGAGCCAATGTTGCCTATCTCTGGCCTAAGTCCTGTTCTAAGCGGTGAGCCTCCTAGACCAGGGGTAGGCCACCTTGGCTCTTTTATGACTTGTGGACTTCAACTCCCAGAATTCCTGTGCCAGCCTGGCTCAGCATGGAAACCTCTCCCTTTCCCCTCAGCATGGCTGGCTCAGGAATTCTAAGAGTTGAAGTCCACGAGTCATAAAAGAGCCAAGGTTGCCTACCCCTGGCTTAGCTGCTCTCAGTGGGACACCATTATACCCTTTTTCCACAGTGTTGTTTATACCATCTCCATCAAGTCTGCCAATACTATTATGTTTAGATCAGCCCATTTCACAAAGTGTAACCCAGAGAGTCATGTCACAACTTTTGGACCAGGAACCAAAAATCAAGGATGCGTTGATGTAAAATAGCAAAATAAATTCTTGTCTTTTTCTTTTCTTTCTTTTTTTTTAAGTTAGTATTTTAGTCGTGGCAAAAACTAAAAAAAAAAAAAAGACAATCAATGGCTTGATATAGTTTGAAATCTGCCAGCCATAGGAGATGACCAGCTGAAACTGAGGGAGGGGTCAAGCTCGTCATCAGTCATTTTTTGCACCCGCAAGAGATATAAGTCCAGACCTCCTTGAAGTTTGTTGACTCTTATTTATCCACCAATTTGCTTTAATAGTTAGTAGCTCAGATTTATGTTTAGAGAATAGTACTCATTTGAACAACCCTGGTGTCCAATTTCTTGCACCTGACACCAGCCAGCAATAAAATTCTCATTCCATTTAAGGAAATGGAAGAAATTATACCATGTATTTAATAATGAATATTTTTTTTCTTTTTTTCTATGTATTGTACAATTTGATTACAACATAAAAATAAGAACATTATCTTTCTGCCTGCCTCACACCCATCTGTCCGTCCATCCATCCATCCATCCATCCATCCATCCATCCATCCATCTACAGCCTAAGCATTCTATGATTGTGCTTATACAAATGTCATTCAAAGAAAATGTTACTTATATGCTTTTATAAGAATCCAATGAAGAACAACATATAGGAAAGTGTGTGCAAGAGAAAGTGAGCAAAAGTACAACGACTAAAAACTGTAATAATGGAGGGTGACGGGAGGAACACCACTGTGTTGTCCATGAAACCAGATCAAAGCTTGTACTATGAGACACCAACACATTTTGTAGCCCACAATGCTAAAAGAACCACGAATGCATTAAGACCATTGTGGGCCCTAAGCACATTTATTTTTGGACTAATATCTCCTTAGGGATATAAAAATATTCCCTAGATCTATAGGCCTCAAGAAGTCACAGAGAATAGCATAATAAAGTAGTAATGGTAACTTAAATATATTTAATTTCAGGATATAGGAGTTTGGTTTTTCTGCTACTTTTCAGATTTTTTGATTGAGCCTAATATATTTTCACTGGCCCTAGACATTTTGCCTATTATGCCTAAGTGAAAATATGATCATTCAGCGAAGCGTGTCAAAATATTAGGGTAATCTGAGAGTTCATACATGAGGGTGTGATCCAAGTAGGCTGATGGGCGCCGATGTGAACGAATGAATACGCCTGATAAAAGAACAAGGACTTTCCAGGTGTCAGTTCAAGTGTAATTTTTTTTTTTGTTGTTGTTGTTATTAAATATGGGTTGCGACAGAAGCTTCTACAAGGACTTGCACACAACCATGATGGATGGATGGATTTTGTCTGCCGTTCAGTTAGCTCCATCAACTCACTCAAGACACATTTTGAACAGATGATGTACTGTAAAATTTGGGAGACCATACATTTAACAGGAGATTTTGCTCTGGAGGCTCTGCTTCCCACACTCTGTATGGAAAAGGGGCGGGAAAAAAAAAAGAGGAGAGAACAAAACTCATAGAGTTTGACAGCTACGGAGGCAACACTTGCCATTTACATTATAAGCCCAAATATTATTATTATTATTTTTTTTGCAACACAACTATATATTAATTTAATAAAATACACAATATAGCTCTTATACACTCAACAATTTGGCTCAAATGCACTGAATCTGCAATAAATCAAGAAAAAAATATGTCATTTGATGTAAACACATTGAATCTTCTTACATTTGCACATTTAAATGATTTGGGTGAAGGTCTGGAATCTCGGCACTCGAGCTAGTTGCTGTCCATAAATGAATTACAACAGGTGTTAATCACATTAATTTGTCTCCGCTCTTATTGCCCGTGTAACGGCATTTAAAGCGGCCTTCTCATATTGTGCCTCAGGTATAAAGCATAGTTACCTCAATTCTTGCTAGACACTCCTTCCATTTCTTTCCTTATCACATTAATTCATTTATGCATGTGCAGGACAAACATTGACTCGATCATTTTACATTTAACTTTAATATGATATGAGCCGTGTTACTACTGATCAGGATAATTTCGCTGAATGAAGTTATGGAATGCATTTGGAGGGGTTTCCATATATATTTTTTTATCCTTTTCATTTCTTTCTTTCTCTTTTAAGGATGTGGCAGATGCCTTTATACAGAAATGCTTATCAGAAATGAATGTTAATGCTTTGTGTACTTGGCTGTCTGACTACAAGAACATTTGTTTGTATGTTTATCGGATTTCTGATGTGGGATTTCCCCTAGAAATCTTGAATGACTGTTGTAAACTTATCACACAACTATCCCACCCTGATTTTTATGGGGTCTACAGGTAAACAGTGAAGTCAACATTAACTATCGGTCCTAAAAAATCTGATTCCATTTATCTTACTCCTTTCTCTTCGATTGTCAAAGTGGTCCCAATCTTTCTTTCTTTCTTTCTTTCTTTCTTTCTTTCTTTCTTTCTTTCTTTCTTTCTTTCTTTCTTTCTTTCTTCCTTCCTTCCTTCCTTCCTTCCTTCCTTCCTTCCTTCCTTCCTTCCTTCCTCCCTTTTTCTTTTTTTTTCTTTTTTTCTTTTTAAAAAAAACATACACCATATTGTTCTAATGGAAGTTTGGTAAAAAAAAATGAAACCAGTGTTATCTGAAAAAAAAGAAAAGAAAAGAAAGAGCAGTGAAACAAACAAACTGGAGGGCACTTCAGATGTTCACTAAAAGCCTTAAAGCAGCATTGGTCTTTTGTTCATCCCTGTATAAATTTTTAGAACCAGGGGAGATTTATTTTTTTCTTTTTTTTTTTCTTTTTTTAAATATATAATTCAGCAGAAGAAGCAAATCAATGCCAGACTGTCTTTTTTGTTTTTTGTTTCTGTTTTGCTTCATTTTCTCACAGCCATGGGGTCGTTTGCCCGACAGTCCTGCAAAAGCTTGTCGATCTCCCGCACCACTTCCTCCGCGTCTACGGACTCTCTCCCTAGTTCCCTGTTCGAACGGTCTATCTGTTCCAAGACAGAGTCCATATCAGCGGAGTCTCGGCTGACCCGGGAATGCACCTCGGCAAAGACCCTGGCCATCTGATCAGACGCCATGTAGGCAGCGTCTCTGGACTGTTTGCTAGGTGACAGGTACTGACTGTTGGGTTCAGCCAAGGCCCCCGTTTTGACTTCACAACCATCCAGGGGTCCTTTCGTCGAAGGCTCGATGCAGGTCTTGGTTGGGCTGCTTGATGCTGAGGGGACCTCCTGGAGGAGAGGGCTCAGGGCACGTTTGGCTTTGAGATAAGGTTTCACATTGGCAATGAGAATGGTGTGCTCTCGCTTGTCCTTCCCAAATGTACAAAAGGTCTTTTTCCCCGTAGGGTTCACAGTTTCGTAAGTCTCAGTCTCGACATTAGCTTCCACCGTGGGCACAAAGAGATTTGTTCGGTAGTCGGCGTTGTCCGCTTGGTTAGAGGCAGGGAACTGGGGCATCCAACATCTGTCAGAATGGCCAAGCACTCGGCATTCATCGGTGCAGTTAATGCATTCCTCTTGTTCTGCAAAACAAAGGAGAAACAACAAGGCTTTTAAAGTCATTTAGTCAGCCGCCTTGATCTGGTCCTAGTCTGTTCATTCAATTTACAGGGTTTCCTGGGTGCGAACAGAAATTATAATCAAAACTTTTCAAGAAGGTGTCAGAAACCAATAGGTTGAGGGGCTTGGTTTATTGGAGCTACTATCAAAGCACAACAGCGGCTGTATCACTCAGTGGTTGTATCGCTTCAATAAACACTTGGTTTATTGGAACTACCATCAAAGCACAACAGTGGTTGTTTCACTCAGTGGTTGTATGACTTCAATAAATGCTTAGTTTATTGAAACTACCATCAAGGCACAATGGTGGTTGTATCACTCCATTAAATGCTTGGTTTATTGGAGCTAATATCAAAGCACAACAGTGGTTGTGTCACTCAGTTGTGGTGTCATGTCAATCTATGCTTGGTAGTACTTCCGGTTAGGCATCGTGGTGTGATGGACGCAGGAAGATGGGGGGGTCTGTCTTCCACATTCGATTTCACCCCGCTGAGGGTCCTAAAACGGGTCAAAAGTTGCCCCGGAGAGGTGACGAAGAAGGAAGGGACCCCCGTTGATTGCAGAATGGTAGCAGCCCTTCTGCTGGATCTGCAGAAGCCCTCCAAACCGGCCGGGGTAAAATTGGCTACATTCGTGTAGTCAGTTAGAAGCTGCTGACAACCGAATATAAACACTAACAAGCAATTTTTGAGCAATGTGGATGGAACTGGGTGACACTTTATCCTCTCTTTATGACCTTAATACTACTCTCCTGGAAAAAAGAATGCCCAAAGCAAAGAATCTTCCCAATGAGAGAGGGAGGAGAAGTTTTTGTCCCACTTCCTCAGGAAAAGAAAAGTGGCAAATTAATTGTTTTGGGGGAAAATAGAGAAAACTAAAAGATCAATTTGGAATTAATACAGACATATAGCTTTGAAATTTGGGGGCTAAAAGTACTGTTGAGACTTTTTTTAGAAAAGATATTTGAAAGTCTGTAAAATAGGCTTGGATTTGGAAAGCTGGAAGATGGTGTCAACAACATCTAGTGGCAAATCACACTTAAAGGAAACTTGGCTTGAAGCCTGGACTTAGATAAGATTCTTTATTGATCCTGGAAATGTTCACTTTTGCAGACTGCAGCTGGGAAAAGGGAAAAAAAACCCTTCTTGGCTGCTTATCTGCAGTGAAGACCCTATTGGATTATAAAGATTACATACAAAAACAAAATGGGTGTTCCATACTTAGCCACAAATGGTAAAAAAAAAAACATCTTTAACACTTGTCTCTGAAGCCTCCAGCTTGACATTCCAACAAGAAAATGTTAATGAATCTCAGAAAGAAATTATTTTTATGTTGAAATCAATCCAAGAGACAATTGTTTTATTTCATGATGAGACTAAAAATAGCGCAAATGAGATAAAAGAACAATTTTCTAACCTAAATGTACAAATCCAGACAATGACTACAAAGAAGGAACTAGTAAACCAGAAAACAGAAGAAAAATGAGAAGAAACGGATCCAAATATGGAGGACCTAAAGGAAGGAATTAACAGACAGATACAGACAAAGGGAAAATTAGAAGATGCAGTGATAACACTGGAAATGGAAAAGAGATCTTACTTGTCAAGATCTCAGAACATATTTGAGGATAAGGAAGAAGAGCTGATTGAACAGATGATAAAGTTGTTAGGAGAAATGTTGAATATTAACAAATAAGAAATGAAAAGAAAAACTGAAGAAGAAAGATGGAGGCTGTTTAATGAACATAAATGGGTTGAGCGTTCTTCCAAAAATCAAATTCTCTTCCTCATTCCAAATACTATATACAAAAACAGAGGAAGAACTACTTGATGATTTAAATGTACTGACTTGGAAAGTTATTTCGCAAAGGAAGAAAGCTAGAGTAAGACTGAAGAAAATAGAGGTTCTGACCTATTAGATGGGATATTATACCATTAGATGTTTGAATGTGGTTCAGAAAATAGATAACTGTTAGAAATAAAAGTATTATTATAATTAGAAGGATAGGATTTGTAACTAGAATATTATACTTTGTTATGAGATGGGAAATATGAACATTCTAAAAGGGTTTGAATAAAGGAAGCTTTTGGTTACCCAAATATAATTCAGTATGAGAAAAATATAAGCGATAGAGATATTTTGAACATTGATGGGAAATCAAAATTTTTTAAAAAAGCAGGAAAAAGAGGATATTGATTGAGCAAATGGATTTTAAGTGCAAATGCAATTGAGATGTGTTCTGGCTAGAAAAGATATTATAAACTGACGCTATTGATATTATGTATACCAGAAAAATGTGATGAAGATTTCTATATTTAATTGTATATGTATTAACAGTAACAAGAATTGTATTTGCCCAGTGTGGAAAAATGCATACCACAGGAAAAAGAGAGGACCAAGGAAGCACTGGATGGTGTAGTATTGGAACTAGATTGAGAAAATTAATAAGTACCACTGAATTACCAATGGACCCAGACAACATGTTGTTTATTAAGTGCTCGTGATTGTAAAATTAGAAAATTAATAAAATATTTATATAAAAACTAAATGCTTGGTTTATTGGAGCTACTATCAAAGCACACAGTGTAGTATCATTGTATCACTGAGTATAGTAGAGTCTTCTGTTTGAGGAGGGTTGGACTAGAAGACCTCCAAGGTCTGTTCCATCTCTATTCTTCCACATTAATAGAAGAGGGGTATTAGAGAACTAGAGTCAGAAAGAAAAAAAAATCCCTGAGTATAGTACAAGTGGTACCTCGCTCAATAGTAGCAACTGTGAGAGGGATCTCGGAGTCCTAGTGGACAACCATCTAAATAGGAGCCAGCCTTGTGCTGCAGCTGCCAAAAAAGCCAACACAGTCCTGGGCTGCATTAACAGAGGGACAGAATCAAGATAACGTGAAGTGTTAATACCACTTTACAATGCCTTGGTAAGGCCACACTTGGAATACTGCATCCAGTTTTGGTCACCACGATGTAAAAAAGATGCTGAGAATCTAGAAAGAGTGCAGAGAAGAGCAACAAAGATGATTAGGGGACTGGAAGCTAAAACATATAAGGAACGGTTGCTGGAATTGGTTATGTCTAGTTTAATGAAGAGAAGAACTTCGGGTTAGCAGTGTTCCAATATCTCAGGGGCTGCCACAAAGAAGAGGGAATCAAGCTATTCTGCAAGGCGCTTGAAGGCAGGACAAGAAGCAACAGATGGGAACTGACCAAGGAGAGAAGCAACCTAGAACTAAGGAAAAACTTCCTGACAGTTGGAACAATTAATCAGTGGAACAACCTGCCTCCAGAAGCGGTGAATGCGCCAACACTGGAAGTTTTTAGGAAGAGACTGGATAGCCATTTGTCTGAAATGGTGTAGGGTTTCCTGCCTGAGCAGGACGTTGGACTAGTTGACTTCCAAGGTCCCTTCCAACATTATTATTATTATTATTATTATTATTATTATTATTATTATTATTATTATTATTATTATTATTATTATTATTACGGATCATCGCACAGTCAGCGAGATGTTCAGACTGGATTTGGCATTTTGTCTACCTAGCGAGTCATTATTATTATTATTATTATTATTATTATTTACTTACATACTAATCTTATAGGCTGTTCTACTCATAGTAGATTCTGGATGGCATACAGCTTATATTTAATACAGCTGTTGAATTAAAATCATATCTAAAATGTCCCAGGCAGTACTGGCAATCAACTGACATATACAGTAGATTTTATCTTACAGGGACAAACAAGAGAATGTATCAAGTCCTGAAGGCACACTGAACGATGATAGATTGTTGGAAACTCAAGAAGATGTTCTTCTAGATTGAGAAGGCCCTATTCTGTGGATTCTGTAAATGATAGTCTCTAAGAAGCAAGGCCTAGAAAGACATCTTTCTTAAATTGCAGGCAGAAAGCCATGGGATCATACATTCCTTGGATCAAACTCAAGAGTGTAGTAACTTGAGCATATGTCAATGTAGTTTCCAAAGAACAGTATAGATCAGGAGTCTCCAACCTTGCTAGCTTTACAGTTTGTAGACTTGTAGACTTCAGCTCTCAGAGGAATTGAAGTCTATAAATTGGCTGAGGAATTCTGGGAGTTGAAGCCCATAAAGGTCGGAGATCCCTAGTGTGGATCATTGTTCTCTGGGATAATGATGATTATTATAATGAGGATTAATTTTCCTAACCTACATCTCCTGGATTTTCTGGTGGTCTGCTAAGCATGATACAGCTTTTCGGGAGATCATCTTGGTGTAGCCACCTGCTGTGACTTAGTTCCATCAGGTTTTAATTCATTCTTATGATGTAATCTAAAGTCTTGCCTTTGAAGTCAAAACCTGCCCACAGTTCCTGGAATGGGCTGGCCCAGTTTCTAAAATGAGATTGTTATAATGATCATTTAGAGCAGGGGTTCTCAACCTTGGCAACTTTAAGACTTGTGGACTTCAACTCCCAGAATTCCTCAGCCAGCTAAGCTTTGCTGGCTGAGGAATTCTGGGAGTTGAAGTCCACAAGTCTTAAAGTTGCCAAGGTTGAGAACCCCTGATTTAGAGAATATTGTTCATGACTTCTCTAAAGAGGCTACTACTTACAATGATATGTATTCCATTCATTGTGTGAATATGATAACCTTTGAAGAGAAGTACTTCATTAATTGTTCTTGCCATTATTTTGAGAAGAAATAAGCAGAGTGCCTGGAAATAGGATAGGTTCGGAGCGAACACATAGGACATTCTTCCTAATGGTGTGTTGTGCAAATCAATCTTCACATTTTTTTTTTTTTGCACCAACCCTCCTGTTTCCAAAGAGTAGAAAATCTAGTTACACAATCTATATTTTTGTTGAAAACAGCAATAAATGCCTCTTTTGACAAGCTCACATTTAATGCACAGTGGCAGAAAAATCCTTTCCTGTGTTATTATCGGCACAAAGTAAACTCTTATTATTACATGACAGTCATCCAGCAAAACAATCCCAATTTAACAGGGACCTTCTGGGTGAAATTCAGCTTACTTAATTTGTGTGAACCATTCTTACTTCTGTAGAATAAGCCACTCTTTGGTTATTGGATCTGCTGAGGAAAGATAAATCTTTGGAGTCTCTTAGCTAATCTTCATTGTTTTTTTCAGGTTATATTCTCTGATCAGAGACTGAAAGGTCTCTGAGGCAGATGATGATAATGATGATAATGATGACAACAACAACAACGACGACGATGATGATGATGGAAGGGACCTTAGAGGTCATCTAGTCCAACCTAGCTCAGGCAGGAAACCCTATACCATTTTGGACAAATGGCTGTCCAGTTTCTTCTTAAAAACGTCCAGGGTTGGAGCATTCACCGCTTCTGGAGGCAGGTTGTTCCACTGGTTAATTGTTCTAACTGTCAGGAAGTTTCTCCTTAGTTCTAGGTTGCTTCTCTCTTTGGTTAGTTTCCATCCGTTGCTTCTTGTCCTGCCTTCAGGTGCTTTGGAGAATAGCTTGACTCCCTCTTCTTTGGGGCAGCGCCTGAGATATTGGAACACTGCTATCATGTCCCCCCTCGTCCTTCTCTTCGTTAAACTAGACATACCCAATTCCAGCAACTGTTCCTTATATGTTTTAGCTTCCAGTCTCTTAATCATCTTTGTTGCTCTTCTCTGCACTCTTTCTAGAGTCTCAACATCTTTTTTACATCGTGGTGACCAAAACTGGATGCAGTATTCCAAGTGTGGCCTTACCAAGGCATTGTAAAGTTGTATTAATACTTCACGTGATCTTGATTCTATCCTTCTGTTAATGCAGCCCAGGACTGTGTTGGCCTTTTTGGCAGCTGCAGCACACTGCTGGCTCATATTTAGGTGATTGTTCACTAGGACTCTGAGGTCCCTCTCACAGTTACTACTATTGAGCGAGGCACCCCCTATACTATACTGGTACATTTGGTTTTTCTTGCCTAAATGTAGAACCTTGCCTTTTTCACCATTGAATTTCATTTTGTTAGTTAGTGCCCAGTGTTCAAGTCTGTCCAGATCCTCCTGTATCCTAAGCCTGTCTTCTGGAGTGTTGGCTATTCCTGCCAGCTTGGTGTCATCTGCAAATCTGATGAATAAAAGAGACAAGGTTGCCTACCCCTGGCCTAGGCTATGCTTCTTGCATATGGTGAAAGGAAAGGCTGTCTCCTGCTCAAAGGGGGCTAGCTTTGCCCTTGAGCACCCCCCCCACCTCTGCACTTCTTCCCCATTTCTTCAATAGGGCTGAACATGGACCAGCAGCTTCCCTCCCCCCTTCCTGCTTTCTTCCTTTATGCCTCTGCCCTGAAAACAGAGCTGAAGTATTGATTATCATACCTTACAAGCTGCTTACCACAAATATTAGCCTCGCGGGTTGATTTGCAGCAAGCTGGGAGATCAGGGAAGAACATTTTAAAAAAAAGGTAGTTTTATACGAACAGTGTTTTGTTTTTTGGTTGGTTTTTTTTTTTTTTTTGTACCCTTAAAAGAACAAACAATAAGTTCTCTCCTCCAGAGCCAATTAGCACTGCCCAGGGCTAAATTAGTATTTTTGAGAAATTAGGATCCATCGCAAAGGCAGAAATAAATACGTAAGTGTCCCCACAGCTCTCGTTGTGTTGCAAATCTGGGTCGGAAGAGTGATATGCTCCGTTGGTCTTTATCAGAATCCAAGCTTACCTGCCTCCCAGGTGCAAATAAACCCTGAACAGTTCAAGTGTGTACAACGAAGAGCAACAGCCTGGAGGCTTTTCTCTGTCTCTGGAGACAGCGAGGTAAACAACCAGAAATGCGGTGTGCACGTTAGGGAGAACCATTCCGAATATAGATCAGAGAAATTAGCCACCAAGAAGAAAAAAAAGAAAAAAGAAAGCAAGTCAACCAGGATGGAGTGCAGCTGGTAAATCGGAGCCACAAAACGCAGAGCAGAGAATCCAAAGTCATCCAATAAATAGATACAGTGCCACTAACTACAGGAGAAAAGACTTTGGGGAAAGTGCAAAGAAAAGCAACTCAGATGATTAAGGGTCTGGAGACAAAAAACAAAACAAAACATATGAAGAACAGTGGCAGGAAGTTGGGTATGGCCAATTATCTAACTAATTCTGATGATGTTACCTAGTTTAGTAATGAAACGTCTTCAAGAAAACCACCAAGCTCACGGTGCACCAAAGACTCCTCCTCATCCAGTATTTGAGGGACTGCCACAAAGAAGAGAGAGGTCAACCTCTTCTCCAAAGCACCAGAAGGCAAGACAAGAAACAATGGATGGAAAGTAATCAAGGAGAGAAGCAACCTGGAATTAAGGAGAAACTTCCTAACAGTGAAGACAATTAACCAGTGGAACAGCTTGCTTTCAGAAGTTGTAGGTGCTTCATCACTGGAGGTTTTTAAGAAGAGACTAGACAACCACTTGTCTGAAATGGTATAGGGTCTCCTACTTGAGCAGGGGGTTAGACTAGAAGACCTCCAAGGTCCCTTCCAGCTCTATTCGGATTGAAATGACCATCTTTTCTGGCCTGTGGAATATTGGAAAAAAAATACAATGAGGGTGGGCGGGCAAAGAAGTCCTTAATTTAGCAATTAACACATCGGGCAAATGATGCATTTGGCATTTCAACAGCAAGACGGTCAATGAACATAGCTTTGGCATGATACAGATTCTCTGCACGTTGAAATCATTTTCACTTCTACTCCTTGTATGCGATGTTCAGACAACACAGCTGATTCTAGCCAAAACGTGATCAATACGGCTTCTGCCTTTTTTAAAACCTGTCTTTGACCTTATTTGCACCTTTTCTCCTCTAGGTTTAAAAGAGTCATCAAAGGAAGTAGAGGAAGAACACCCATAGTTCCATTTTCACTGATCTGCTACCAGTTCCTGAATCACTCCAGTCTAGTTTCAGTGGGAAGGAGGAAGCTTGAGAGTTCACAGGGTTAATGCTGTATGGAATGAAACTATGACTGAATCTGGATGTTCTGCAACCTAGAATTAAGGAGAAAGTTCCTGACAGTGAGGACAATTAACCAGTGGAACAGAAGTTGCCTTCAGATATTTTGGAAAAAGTGCAGAGAAGAGCAACTAAGATGATTAAGGGCCTGGAGACTAAAACATAACCCTAACTCTAAGAACTGCTGCAGGAACTACATATGGCTAGTCTAGAGAAAAGAAGGACTAAGGAGTAACATGATAGCAATGTTCTAATATAAAGAAGAGGGGATCACCTTATTTTCCAAAGCACCAGAAGGCAGGACAAGAAACAACAGACACAAACTAATCAAGGAGAGAAGCAACCTAGAACTAAGGAAAACATTTCTTAAAAATTTCCTTGGTTGTAAGAACAATCAAGCAGTGGAATGGCTTGCCTTGTGGATGCTTCATCCCTGGAGGCTTTTAAGAAGAGACTGGACAGCCACTTGTCTGGAATGGTATAGGGTTTCCTGCGTGAGCAGGGGGTTGGACTAGATGACCGCCAAGGTCCCTTCCAGCTCTATCCTGTACGTATGTAGATATTATGAGTTGTGTGCTCAAATAGCTGCTTTTGAACCCAAACCCTTGTGATATGAAGGATGGATACATGTTTATTGCCTAAATAATCTTTTGAAAGAAAGGAAAAGAAAGTTGGTATTTGTGTGAAATAAGTATATTTTAAAAGTCAAGATTCATTTCCCCTATTCACACATTCATTAAAACGAACTACATCTCTCTTTTGAATTTACTATAGTTTACAATTTCATTTTATAATTCATATTACACTTACTACATTTCCTGACATTTATATTCTCTTAAGAGCTTAATGTGATTTTTGGAGTTTTTAAAATGATATATAGTACTCCATTACTTACAATTAATTACTGTTGCACTGGGAAAAAAAGTCATTTATGTGATCCTTGTAAATTCCTTGTTTGTGCTTTTACTTGTATTTTTATTTTATTTTATTGCATCTTTTTTTGTTCTTTTTCCTTCATTGTTCATATATTAAAAAGTTTAATAAAATATCATTCTATTCTATTCTATTCTATTCTATTCTATTCTATTCTATTCTATTCTAATAATAATAAAGTTGGAAGGGACCTTGGAGGTCATCAAGTCCAACCCCCTGCTCAGGCAGGAAACCATATACCATTTCGGACAAATGGCTGTCCAATTTCTTCTTAAAAATTTCCAGTGTTGGAGCATTCACTGCTTCTGGAGGCAGGTTGTTCCACTGGTTAATTGTTCTAACTGTCAGGTTGCTCCTCTCCTTGATGAGGTTCCATCCATTGCTTCTTGTCCTGCCTTCATGCTTTGGAGAATAGCTTGACTCCCTCTTCTTTGGGGCAGCCCCTGAGATATTGGAACACTGATATCATATCCTTCTCTTCATTAAACTAGACATACCCAATTCCATCAACCTTTCCTTATAAGTTTTAACCTCCCGTCCCCTGATCATATTTGTTGCTCTTCTCTGCACTCTTTCTAGAGAGTCTCAATATCTTTTTTACATCATGGTGACTAAAACTGGATTCTATTCTATTCTATTCTATTCTATTCTATTCTATTCTATTCTATTCTATTCTATTCTATTCTATTCTCATCCTGTCTTCAGTTAAATTATGTTGAAATGTTCACACAACCTTCCTATTATATTATAATGGATCTTGACATAATGTATGTTCACATTTATCCTAATATTTTAAATTTATATCCTTTAATTGCAGGCATTTATTCCTCATTGGTAGTTGCCCCAACATGGATTCAAGTGTATGAAGGAAAAAAAGGGATTCTCACCAACCACTTTCTTAAATGCTTTTACTCGCTCTATCTTAGAGTTCTTCTTTTCACTTAGAAGATTAGATTCAAGTGTTTAACTTTAGCTTCCATTGTTATCGTAAATATGCCACTTTTGAATCTCTCTCATGAGCTTTGAACCTTGTGTGGGCCAGGTTTTTGAACTATTCAGTGGAATCTAAACTTAACTGGGACAGAAATATTTGGAGAGTGAAAGATAGAAATTTAAGATTGAATGGATGTTTTGGCTGCAGTCTGGTGAGATATAAGGGTATATTTTGAACTGGTGTTTCTTTATTTCAAACATCTCCAGTTGGACATTTCTTCTGTGGAAGAAATGGACTGACATGTCCATGAAAACTTCGCTCTCCTCTGAATGCTGCAGGGTCCATAGCTTAAACAATGTATTTGTGAACCAGAAACAATCACTGCAGTTCCATGAATAATCAACATTTTTTTGGGGGTCCAAGGTGATGGCTGATATCTCCTATTCTGACAACTTTAGCAGTTGCAACTATAGAAAGTCTCTAAAAATCAATATTAAAAATGCATTAAAAAGAGCCTTGCTTTTCAGAAGTAGACTGTGGACTGAAAGCACTCATTACTATATTTATAACTTTAACAGAAGTTAAAATGATGGGTGTTCTGACATGCCCTAAGGGCAATGGATATATCCAGGGTTCAAAATTGTGAACCCACAGAATAACAGAATTGGAAGGGACCTTGAGGGTCTTGTAGTCCAACCCCCATCCCTCACACACACACACACACACACACACACACACACACACACACACTCAGGCAGGAACCCTAAACCATTCCAGACAAATGGCTGTATGATCTCTTTTTAAAAACCTCCAAGGATGGAGTACTAACAGCTTCTGAAGACAAACCACTCTACCGACTGTTCTCACAGTCATAAAATTCCTCCTTAGTCCTAGGTTGCTTGACTCCTTGATTAGTTTCCATCCATTGCTTATTGTCCTGCCTTTGGTGCTTTGGAGAATAACTTGACCCTCTCATATCTGTGGCTACATCTGATTTCTCTTGTAGCTACAGAATTCTTGAGAGTGGATAAGGTTAATTTTGGTGTGTTGTGAATGGGTGGGTTTAATGGTATACTTGCCTTCCCAAGCCTTGACCCACTCACTTTTGCTGTGCAGACCTCAAACAATTGCTGAAATTGTCCATAAATTAGGTATAGGTTGGTGAAAGTACTCCTCTATGTTTTTTTATATATATATAAGAACAATCAACTGAAATGTTTCATCTACAGCGGAATTTATCTTTATCTTTAATTACGATTGATCTTGACATAAATAAACAAGTTGAGTTCTCTTTCCACTGAAACTCTGTTATTAAACACAGAGGTGTGGAATCTGCATATTTACATTGGCCTAGGTGCTTTTCGTTTTTCCGTTACGGAAAGCAATTAGGAGGCTTAGATTAGAAAACTGATTAGCAATGAATCTAGAATATGACGGCTTTTTTAAAAAACTTGCTGAAGGGGGAGAAATTAAATTGTGCAAAGCTCTCAGTTTTAGTTAGTATTGGCATGAGACACGTTGGTAAATGAGCTGAGAAATGTCCACAAGCCCACATTAACGTAGAAAAGTCCAACGTGTTGATTTCCAACGCAATCTGCATGACATTGAAAAGTGTTTTTCCTGTACAGTACTGGCCAAAATTGTGGAAACCTTTTGGGAAAAGTGTACAGTAGAAATGGCACCTTTGGTTAAGTGTCCACCAATTTTTCTTCTAATTTCTTTATAATTGTAGCCTTGCTCACTTAATAATACTATTTTACATCGCTTTCTGGGCAACCAGTCAACTCTTTGCACCGTTCCTTTAATTTTATTACATTTTACAAGCTCACTAAATGAAAGAACACAAAAAACCCCAACCAACTTGACAGCGATCACACAACACACTGACAAATGTCCTCCTCTCAGCTTCAACACAGGACATCAATCACTGAATCCTACTGCGATCTGATTGGCTCATTGCCAAAACTAGATGATGCCTGATTAGCTCTCTAAACACTCACACTCATTGGTTACAATCAGATGAAGGAAAGCTCCCTGATATCAACCTAAGCAAGTTGTGCCTCCTTTTTCTGGTTATTTGGCTATAACTTTTCATAGGATACACTACATATAATTGAACAAACTTCGTTGCATTACATTCTTGATTAAATTATCTTTCCACTGATATATAATTTTATGGTACTATTCCGCCAAAAAGTGGTGTTATTAGCCATCAAGCCTCAAAAATACACTTTTTCCAAAAGGTTTCCACAATTTTGGCTACTACTGTATATTCTATTATGCGTTTCCATTGCCTATGGCAAGTCCTTTTTTCTCTTGCACCTGTTCCATAAGGACTCCTAAAGCAGGTGCCTTACCTTGCCTTTTGAACGTTACCTTTAATGACTCCGAACGGCTCCCTACTTCTACAGCAACCGTCATCAATTAGGATTTCACCCAAAAAGACTAAAAAAAAAAACCATCAGGGAACCAATGACGTTGAGCAGAGCGCATATTTCAGTGACAGCCGCCAGCAGCTTCTGAAGCCATGAGACAAATCTGGAAAATGGCTGAGCTATTTTAAACAGAAAGAGCTCCATCTACTTCCAGCGCTTTTGAAGGGTCCCCCACAGCCATGCCGGTCACACGGACGCTACCATGACTTCAGAAGAAAGTGAAATCAATCTTAATTTTTGTGATAATGGTTTGTAAGGTGTTTGTACAGGGCTTAAACTTTATGTACAACAAGGTCAGAAACAAAAGAAATGATAGACATGATAGGAGAGTATTTCCTTCTGATACACTTATTATCCTTGGGAAAGGACCAGACATGAATTTGAAAGAGAAAAAAAAAAACCAGATAATGTTTGAAGGCAGATAATAACAGAATCATCGGAATAACAGAATAACAGGATTGGAAGGGACCTTGGAGGTTTTCTAGTTCAACCCCTCATCAAAAGGAAGTCCTATATCATTTCAAACAAATGGTTGTCCAGTCTCTTCTTAATGAGTGAGTAGGCATATATACCTGTAAAAGGGTCAATAGCATCTTCATGTTTACTGCTTCAAATTCAATTAACCAGTGGAACAGCTTGGCTTCAGAAATCGTGGGCACTCCATCACTGGAGGTTTTTAAGAAGAGACTAGACCAGTGCTTCTCAACGTTTGTGTGACGGCGACCCCTGTCACACAAACGTTCTGTGCATGCGCGGCGCCGCGCGCATGCGCAGCACCGCCCCCACGCGCGACGCGCATGTGCGACCCCCCCACGCGACGTGTGTGCATGGCACCGCCCCACGCGCAACGCGCATGCGCGGCGCTGCCCCCATGCGCGGCGCGCATGCACGGCGCCGCGAAAAATGGTGGATCGCCACCTTTGGCGACCCCTGAAAAATGGTCGATCAACCCCAAATTGGGTCGCAACCCATAGGTTGAGAACCGCTGGACTAGACAGAAACTTGTCTGAAATGGTAAAGGTTCTCCTGCTTGAGCAGGGGGCTGGACTAGAAGACCTCCAAGGTCCCTTCTATTCTATTCTATTCTATTCTATTCTATTCTATTCTATTCTATTCTATTCTATTCTATTCTATTATTCTATTCTAATTCCATCCCATTCCATTTCATTATTCTGTTCCGTTCCGTTCCGTTCCGTTCCATTCCATTCCATTCCATTCCATTCCATTCCATTCTATTCTATTCTATTCTATTCTATTCCATTCTATTCCATTCCATTCCATTATTCTGTTCTGTTCCGTTCTGTTCCGTTCCGTTCCATTATTCTATTCTGTTCTGTTCTGTTCTGTTCCGTTCCGTTCCATTCCATTATTCTATTCTATTCTATTCTATTCTATTCTATTCTATTCTATTCTATTCTATTCTATTCTATTCTATTCTATTCTATTATTCTATTCTAATTCCATTCCATTCCATTCCATTATTCTGTTCTGTTCCGTTCTGTTCTGTTCCATTCCGTTCCATTATTCTATTCTGTTCTGTTCTGTTCCGTTCCGTTCCATTCCATTATTCTATTCTATTCTATTCTATTCTATTCTATTCTATTCTATTCTATTCTATTCTATTCTATTCTATTCTATCGCATCCCATCCCATCCCATCCCATCCCATCCCACTCTACTCTACTCCACTCCACTCCACTCCACTCCACTCCACTCCACTCCACTCTACTCTACTCTACTCTACTCTATTCTAAAATCAAATATTTATTGTGGTCATAGACCAGCATGATGGTGATGGTGATGACAATGTTATCCATTCAGTCATGTCCAACTCTTGATGTGTCAGAACTGCCATCATTCACTTGAGCTTCACGTTCACTAGTCTGCCATGAACTATGGAGGGGGGAGAGATCCGGTTAGCAGGGGGAAAGGCTAACTACTCATCATGCCTTCCAGAGACACCATCTCAAGGTCCATCTCAAAATACTGGCAATGGAATGTAACAGCTCATCAACCAGCCTGCTGTTGAAGGGACAGTTCCCAAAACAATTTATTCGAAATTGGAGGGAAGGAAATGGATGGGGAAAATTAACCAGGAAAGTTTGGCATGTGAACTTCAGTCCTGGTTTTGCTATACTGTAATCCACTTGGCCTTTATGGAAAGTAAACTTTTCACAACAAATGGAGTCAAGAGTCATTCTTACTTAAGAGACCAAGCTGGGGCAGGACTGACAGGATGATTCTATGGGCCAGGTGTCTCCACATCTTCCGATCTTGCACTACATCTTTGAGTTGTTCTGCGCTTTGACTGGTGTCAGCTTTGATGGCACCAACATAACTCCATTCTTCCTTTAGCACAAATTATCCCCCTCTTTCCATATGTTTCTGCCACTTCTCCCTACATTTATGGATGAAAATTGCAGTTCATTAGCTCTGACATTCTGTGCGAACACTTTTCCCGGAAAAAGCTTGAGGGAAATATGGCATACATTATTTGGTAGACTTAATTCTGCTCCATCAGAGCTGAAATGGCAGTGCAAAAGTGTAGCTCATATGGAAAAAGACCAGAGACATTTTTTTTTTCCAGCTCATCCATTAAGGAACCTCTGCATATAAAATGCACTTTTAATCTATGCGTCAACGCAAAATTATCCCTTTGTGATCAAAACTTTGCAAACAATTCTTTCAGGCAGGTGTGTGGGGGGTTTTTTTCAACCTCTCAAGTTGTCTAGAAAGAGTGCAGAGAAGAGCAACAAAAATGATCAGGGGACTGGAGGCTAAAACCTATGAAGAACGGTTGCAAGAACTAAGTCTGTTTAGTTGAATGAAAAGGGCCAGGGGTGACGTGCTAGCAATGTTCCATTATCTAAAGGGTTGCCACCAAGAAGAGGGGGTCAACCTATTCTCCAAAGCACCTGAAGGCAGAACAAGAAAAAAAATGGATGGAAACTAACCAAGGAGAGAAGCAACCTAGAACTAATTTCCTTGCAGTGAGAACATTGAATCGTTGTTCTCCAGAAGTTGTGACTGCTCCAACACTGGCGGCTTTTAAGAAGAGACTGGACAGCCATTTGTCTGAAATGGTATCAGGTTTTCTGCTTGAGAATGGGCTGGACTGGAAGACCTCCAAGTTCCCTTCCAACTTTGTTATTCTGTTATTCATTCTCTCTTCCTGACCTCTTCTAGTAGTGTTTTCAGGAAGCAACAGAAATAATAATAATAAAAAAGGTCTTTTTCAAACAAACAATTACAGACAAAAAAACTGAGTGGAGAATAACTACTTAGAGCAGTGGTTCTCAACCTGTGGGTTGGGACCCCATTTGGGGTCGAATGACCATTTCATGGGGGTTGCCAAACAATGCAGTCCACCATTTTTCCCCCTTTTCCTTAGCTGTGCTACTCCCTTTTATTCTATTGGCTTTTGAAAGCCAATAGAATAGACTCTCTTGAATAGAGTCTAATTCAATTGGCTTTCAAAAGCCAATAGGAATTGTCCAGGCTGTCTCTGCCTTGCTGAGCCTGCCAAAAGTCCCATTCTGCAAACGGTGCTGCACCAGTTGAGTAGTCCTTGACTTACGACCGATTGGGGGTCGCGGCATTAAAAAGGTTGAGAACCACTGACTTAGAGAAAAGATTGCTAGGCACCCAAAGTTGTTCATATTTAGAGCTCCTACATACAGTAGTGACCAAAATAGTGGAAACCTTTTGGGGAAAAGTGTACAGTAGAAATGCCACCTTTGGTTAAGTTTCCACCAATTTTTTCTTCTAATTTCTTTATAACTGTAGCCTTGTTCACTTAATAGTACTATTTTACATCGCTTTCCGGGCGACCAGTCAACTCTTTGCACCATTTCTTTAATTTTATGACGTTTTACAAGCTCACTAAATGAAAGAACACAAAAAACCCCAACCAACTTGATAGCGATCACATAACACACTGACAAATCTCCTCCTCTCAGCTTCAACACATGACATCAATAACTGGATCCTACTGTGATCTAATTGGCTCATTGCCAAAATAAGGTGACACCTGATTGGCTCTCTAAACACTCATGCTCATTGGCTACAATCAGGTGAAGGAAAGCTACCTGATCTCAACGTAAGCATGTTGTGCTTCCTTTCTCTGGTTATTTGGCTATAACCTTTCATAGAATACAGTACAGATAATTGAACAAACTTTGTTGCATTACATTCCTGATTAAATTATCTTTCCATTGATATATAATTTCATGGTACTACTCCAAAAAAAGGGGGTGTTATTAACCATCAAACCTCAAATGTACTCTTTTCCCAAAAGGTTTCCACCATTGTGGCCACTACTGTAATTCATCAACGAAGTGTCAGATTTAGCATTTAACATACTAATGCAGAAATCCATCAAAAAGTAGGGAAAAAAAGGTTTTTTTTACCAGATAATTTTCCTTCCTTACAGCTGGCCGGTCCACAAATCCCAACAATGGGTCTTTGGCCTCTCCCTTGCTGTTCTGGAGAAAAATTGGATCTGTGAGTTAAAAGAAGGAACATGCTATTTGACCCAGCCCAACCACCCTTTTGTAGTTATTTTTTTAATTGTTATTTTTTTTAAAAAAAAATTACAACAGTCATTCTTAAAAAAAAAACAAAACTCATAAATGTAAGCCATGCTTGATATACCACATGGATCTTGAATGGTCTGAAATCTGGAAACGGTTTACAAATTTGATGCATTTGCTTTATGCTTATTTGTTTTATTTATTTATTAAATTTGCTTGTCAGCCATCTTACCACCCAGGAGACGCTGGGTGGCTTCCAACATTAAAAGGAAACCACGAATATATGTATAAATATATAACACAGGGGTCTTCAAACTGAACCCTTTTATGACTTCTGGATTTCAACTCCCAGAATCCCTCAGCCAGGCACGCTGGCTGAGGAATTCTGGGAGTTGAAGTCCACAAGTCATGAAAGGGCCATAGTTCCCCCATGCTGGCTGAGGAATTCTGGGAGTTGAAGTCCGCAAGTCATGAAGGGGCCATAGTTCCCCCATGCTGGCTGAGGAATTCTGGGAGTTAAAGTCCACAAGTCATAAAAGGGCCAAGTTGGAAGACCCCCGCTATAACATCACAGTAAATGTAAATTCAACGTCTGTGACAATTTCACAGTTTCACTCAAAAGTCCTTAGCTTCCATTAGTTTACTTCACCGAGCTTTGACTTTGGCAATGCAAAATTAAAATTCTACTATGTTTAGTAGTAAATGAATGAGCTTTTTTTTTTTGGTTCCAAATTTCAAACCAAGACATGCCTTCATTTCATGTCAGAACAAAATTTCCAAACCCATTACAATTTTTAATTTGAAGATCTCTCCGTATGTGTTTCAGCATAAAATATGGTGGATATTTCACCAGGCTCATTACCAGCAAAGAACAGATCAAAAGAAACACATGGAGTTCTATTTGATTCCATCTACTCTGCTAAAAATTTATAACTTCCACTTGAAGCTTGCATATTCTGCTTGGAACACATTCCAAGAGCCATTCTTCATCATGTTGATTAATCCAAATTTGACAGTCTTCGCTGGATTTATGGCAATGCCGAAGCAAACAAATAAGTTTGAATGGAGGATATCTTAATCTCCGTTGATTGATTTGCAGCTGAGGTCTTAATGTGAACAGGAGTGAAACTCTTACACAAACCCATTTTGTTCAACATCTATTAACTGAAATATCAAATGAAATATTTGAACATGTCCTAGAACGTCGTAGTAGCCATTTGGAATATACTGGCTGTACTACATCATGTATTCTTCAGATATGATTTACTGAATATAGCACATCTGGATCCTATAATGCACAGAGTGATGAATTATAGCTCAGTGATGGAGAACCTTTTAGAGACCGAGTGCCCAAAAACCGCCCCCCGTCCCTGCTCCGCCTCCCACCCTGCCTGCTCTGCCCCTGCCCGCCCCCACCCACCTGCAGGGCCACTCACCATGCCCGTGGCCCGCTGCATATTACCCAGGCAGCCCTGCAGCACCATGGCAGCCACGCCCTCCACCCACACCCCTCAGCATCATCTGCCCGCTATGGGGTGCAAGGGTGGAGTCTTGTCCCTGTTGCCCAGCTATGTACTTGGCTGTGCTGCTCCGTGTGGGCCGTGCCCGGGAGTGACTGGGGGGCTGCTGGTGAGGAGAGGGCCACAGGGGAAGGTGGGGCTGGGGCAACGGCGCATGTGCCAAAAGAGAGGGCTCCGAGTGCCACCTCTGGCACATGTGCCATAGGTTCGCCACCGTTATAGCTCATAAAGCATAAGCCCAAATCAAAAGACCTATGGTCTAGAGAAGAACTATACTGTCATTACATAGTAAAGTTAGGGCTTTATATGAAGGTGTTTTTAATAGAGTCAGGTTTGTCTTGTCATTTAAAAGGCCAAACTTATTCTCTGTTCAATATATTAGAAAGGTTACCTTGCCCACCACTTCTATTCAACCTGATGAAATTTAGTGTCCTAATAGCATTAGATGACATGCCTGAGGAAATTCTCTGTCATCCAAGTCATAGTTATCCCAAAGGTGCTTTTTCACGAGGCAACTGGACTTTCTTGTTTACCTTTGAAGAGGTTTTGCTTCTCATCCAAGAAGCTGCTTCAGCTCTGAAGAGCTAAAGAAGCTTCTTGGTTGGGAAGCAAAATTGTCTTCAAAGAAAACAGTTGCCTCATGAAAAAGCACCTTTGGGATAACATTAGATGACACGAAAGTTGCAGACAGTGGAACAATCCTGTTACTGTACGTCAGGGTTTCTCAAACTTGGCAACTTTACGATGTGAGGACTTCACCTCCCAGAATTCTCCAGCTTAAACTTGTTAAGGTTGAGGAACACTGCCATAAAGTAACACCAAGATTAACATAGTTATGATGGAGTTCCAGGCTCACTCAAGCTGCTGGTGATGACTTACAATGCCTTACGTCAGGAGTAGTTAACCTTGGCTCTTTTATGACTCGTGGACTTCAACTCCCAGAATTCCTGAGCCAGCCATACTGAGGGGAAAGGGAGAGGTTTCCAAGCTGAGCCATGCTGGCTCAGGAATTCTGGGAGATGAAGTCCACGAGTCATAAAAGAGCCAAGGTTGACTATCCCTGCCCTACGTGATGTCCTGATTACATCAGAAACCAAATGTCTGATAAGAACATCGTGAGAGGTCCTCACACCATATAAGATTAGAGGAGCACCCTCTCTGGGTGGCTTCTGTCTTCCTTCTCCTGAAAAGTTCATGAAAACTTTCCTGCTCGTCATTCTATAAAACTATCAAAACAAGTTGGTTCAACACCTAGGTCTGAACTAAACATTTATGTCAGTCATTTGGGAAGGCTGAGTGTCTCTGTGATCTTATGAACTCGGGTTTTTCTTTGTTCTGCTATTCAGAGTCTGTAGACAGGGGCAGATTGCAAAGACCGTGACATAAATAAATAATTTCCATGGTTGATTTAACAGTATCCTTTGGCTCCATCCTGCTATTCACCTTTACGAACGAGCTGTTAAGCCTCATAACAAGGAACACACCTCCCTAGCTGACACTGTCGTGTCTATTTTGCTGTGGAAATACATTGCTGTTTTAATCAGTGTTTGATCTCAAGGCCAAACAACATGTTACATGAGAGATTCATAATCACAAGCGAAAAAGAAAACCCAAGAAGAGTTGTTCCATTTCTTGAAACAAAACGAAACAGAAATAAAGGGAATTAAAAAAATAAATAAATCAGTACTCCCAGGTGTCCTTACTCACATGGAAATTGAGCTGGATATACCCCTATTTTTGCATTTTAAGGCCAATATGATTGAAACAAAGCTGCATTGATGGACGCTTACAGATTTTGCATAATAGATACTGGTCTCTTTTAAAGAAAGCTTTCACTTCTTGTGGATGACAAACAAACAAACAAATAAATAAATAAATAAATGCAAGTGGTTCTTTTGTTCCTCTGTAAAGAGTTACTGCCTAAAAATGTATTAATAACCTTTCTGTGATTAGACCTAAAAAAAGTAAACCGCGGCCAGCATTTTTAAAGCCCGCTTCATTGTATTTTAGTGATTTAATTTGTGAATGTATCTAAGGGAAAACTGAAACACTGCTTTATGTACTTTCTCAGAAACAATAGGATGAAAAAAAACACATTATTTCTGAAACGTCCTTATGCCGAACATAGGATGTGCTATTGCTTAGTAACCAGCCTCTTCCTTATGATGCTCCACAGGCCTGTCTGCTAATGAAAACACATTGTTGATGCTCACCCAGTTTCCATTAGGCATATTAATTGGCAACTGGCACCTTCTAAAATGGAGGGATAGCAACATGATGAATGATATAGCTATGACGGCATACGGACGGTATTAATTATATGACATTAAGTATTGACTAATGCAACTCTGTCCACAACAGGGAAAGCATTAAGTACATGACTCTTCTTCTTTTTCTTCTTCTTTTTTTGTGTGTGGAAAGAACAGAATAATACAATCAATGAATAGAGAAGTATTCTTGGCTGTGAAGTCTACTAAGCATGCTAACTGTCAATATACAGAAATCAAGGTTCTGACACAGATAAATAGTTTCCATTTACCATCGTCTTTCTTCAACCCTGTTCTCTTTGCTTTTCACATACAAATCCTTAGTGGGAACCCAAATCCTTAAATTTAAGCCATCTTAAGATCCTGGCAGAGCAGCACAGAGGGTGACCAATTGATCCATTGCTATTTTCTGCTTAATTGACTTTGCCAGGGTTTTAGTCACAAATAACCCAGCCTTGTATCGTGGTAGGCTCGGGCCACACAACGATGGCAATCCAAGGAGTATTTTTACCCCTATTTGAGATCCCCAACATTTTCATTTAGTTATAATTCCAAGATCTTGTTGGGAAACTACTCAGAAACTCCTTCCCCCCCCCCCCAAAAAAAGGATTTTCTGCATGCTTTTGTGAAGGCTGCAAAAGGATTAGAAAATGAAAAACAATCTAGTATTTTTACAATCCTCCCATAGTTAAAATTCAAGATTCCTCTCTAGGATATTTTTTTTTCCCCCTTCAATATTTCAGACTCTATTTGGGAAGTGAGAATATGGTATAAAGCAGGGGTAGGCAACTTTGGCTCTTTTATGACTCGTGGACATCAACTCCCAGAATTCCTGAGTCAGCATGGGGGAACTATGGCCCCCTCAGGACTCGTGGACTTCAACTCCCAGAATTCCTGAGCCAGCATGAGGGAACTATGGCCCCCTCATGACTCGTGGACTTCAACTCCCAGAATTCCTGAGCCAGCATGAGGGAACTATGGCCCCCTCATGACTCGTGGACTTCAACTCCCAGAATTCCTGAGCCAGCATGGGGAACTATGGCCCCTTCATGACTCGTGGACTTCAACTCCCAGAATTCCTGAGCACCATGGGGGAACTATGGCCCCTTCATGACTCGTGGACTTCAACTCCCAGAATTCCTGAGCCAGCATGGGGGAACTATGGCCCCTTCATGACTTGTGGACTTCAACTCCCAGAATTCCTGAGCCAGCATGGGGGAACTATGGCCCCTCATGACTTGTGGACTTCAACTCCCAGAATTCCTGAGCCAGCATGGGGGAACTATGGCCCCCCTCATGACTCGTGGACTTCAACTCCCAGAATTCCTGAGCCAGCATGGGGGAACTATGGCCCCCTCATGACTCGTGGACTTCAACTCCCAGAATTCCTGAGCCAGCCTGGCTCAGCTTGGAAACCTCCCCCTTTCCCCTCAGCATGGCTGGCTCAGGAATTCTGGGAGTTGAAGTCCACGAGTCATAAAAGAGCCAAGGTGGCCCACCCCTGCTATAGGGTCTCCTGCCTGAGCAAAGGGTTGGACTAGAAGACCTCCAAGGTCCCTTCCAACTTTTATTATTATTATTATCGATCATCGCACAGTCAGCCAGATGTTCAGACTGGATTTGGCATTTTGTCTACTTATCGAGTCCTTACCCAGGACCTGGGATAGGCAGATGTGGATGTTTGATGGTATTACAGATATCGTCGCAGGATGGAAGCAGTTCCTAATAAGGCTGCCTTTTGCATTGACTAATAGCGAATTTGTCAATGCCAATGGTGTTCAAGTGGTGCTCCAGTTGTTTTGGGATTGCACCCAAGAAGCCTATGACTATTGGTACTACCCTTGCTTGCTTTTGCCACAGTCTTTCTATTTCTATTTGTAGGTCTTTGTATTTTGTTATCTTCTCCAGTTCTTTCTCTTCTATTCTGCTGTCTCCAGGCACTGCCACATCCACTATCCAGACTTTTTTGTCTTTCTTATCGACAATTGTTAAGTCTGGGGTGTTATGTTGCAGGTGCTTGTCTGTTTGAATTCTGAAGTCCCAGAGCAGTTTAATTTTATCATTTTCTATGACTTTCTCTATTTTATGATCCCACCAGTTTTTGCTTACAGGCAAATGATATTTTTTGCAGATCTTCCAATGCACCATTGTTGCTACTTTGTCATGCCGCTGCTTGTAATCAGTTTGTGCAATCTTCGTGCAACAGCTTACCAAGTGGTCCACTGTTTCTTCAGCTTCTTTGCATAGGCGGCACTTACTGTCTGTTGCTGTCTTCTCAATTTTGACTTTGTATGCATTTGTCCTTAAGGCTTGGTCTTGTGCAGCCAGAATTAGTCCCTCGGTCTCTTTCTTCAATTTTCCTGCTCTTAGCCATTGCCAGGTTTTATTATTATCTGCTTTCCCAGCTATTTTTTTCATGTATTGGCCATGTAGTGCTTTGTCTTCCCATGCCTCTATTCTGTTCTTCATTTGGTCTTTCTTGTAGGCCAGTTTGGTCTCTCCAGTAGTTAGTAAGCCTTCCTGATATACTAATTTCAGTGCATCTTCATCATTGTTCTTCAGATATTCTTCCAAAGCCATTTTTTCTTCTTCAACCATCTGATGTACTTGTAGCATTCCACGCCCACCTATTTGCCTTGGTAGATAAAGTCTATCAATGTCACTGCGTGGATGAAGGGCATGATTCATTGTCATTATTTTTCTGGTCTGCCTATCCATTGCTTTTAGTTCTGCTTGAGTCCAGTCCACTATTCCAGCTGTGTACCTAATGACTGGGATTGCCCAGGTGTTGATTGCCTTTATGGTATTTCCTCCATTGAGTTTGGATTTTAAGATCTTCTTCACTCTCTTGATGTATTCACCTCTAATCTTTTTCTTGACTTCAGTGTGCTTGATGTTGTCAGCTTGAAGGATACCCAAGTATTTGTAGTACTCTTCCTCATCCAGACTCTTAATGTTATTTTCGTGGGGCATCTTGATTCCTTCAGTTTTCATTATTTTTCCTTGTTTGATAGTAAGTGTGGCACATTTGTCCAAGCCAAACTCCATTACAATATCTTGGCTATATCTACGGACAGTGTTGAGCAGCGATTCTATTTCAGATGATGTTTTTCCATACAGCTTCAGATCATTCATATAAAGGAGGTGGATAGTCTGGCAGATGTTTTTGATGTTTGATAGCCATGTCCTGAGTTATTCAGTATTGTTGACAGAGGAAACAGTGCAATAACAAATAGTAATGGTGATAATGAATCTTATTATTATTATTATTATCATCATCATCATCATCATCATTATCATCATTATCCAAGTCCAGTTGCCTTTTGAAATGACTCAGAATCTGAATAAACTTTCCACTGGTGAGAAGAGACTTGATAGGAAGGCAGATTGTTTAAAATCACAACTTCTGAGTCAAGATTCTATGTTCTGGTTTTATGTCAAAAAAATAGCTTAGTTTAGTTGGGGGAGTCGAAATGTCCTTCCATTTTTATGCATACAATAGTCTTGCTGCCGTTGACATATATAAGATCAAAGTTACATTTTTTTTCTTCCTAAGTCTTTTTCCATTAATCCCATTATGGATGAATGGCTATAGAAGCTGAGGGAGTTGGCAGAGATGGCTAAATTGACTGTTTTGATTAAAGAAAACAATATAAGTACTTTTGTTTCCACACGGATTGTGTGCTTGAGGTGGAAAAAAAAATTGAAATTTTGATCTCGGGATTTACTGATTCGATTGATTTGTTGTTATAGAAATGGCTACTAATGTTGAATTTAATTACAGCAGCAAGGTTATTGATGGGTTAATATTGGAAGAAGGATTCGTTGCCTACATTAGAAGAATGGACATTTAAGGTTTCTAACTTAGCAGAAATGGCTAAAATTTCTGCTTATTTAAAGGATCATACACAAGAAAGATATATTATGGTATGGAGAAGATGGATAGATTATATTAAGACTAAATATGGAATTGAAAAGTTCCACTTATTTTATGATTAAATAATAAGTATTATTAATAATATCTAAATTAATTTTTGTTATTATATAACAATTGATTATAAACTGATTTGTTTATGATATGTTATTAAGGTTTAAAGGGAGTTAAGGTTTAAGTATGATTTTAATTGTTGTATAAATTGTTAAACTTGTTTAGCTTATGATTAATATATTTGTTAACTTAATTAGATTATGTTTAATATGTTTGAAATACCCTGTATTTGGCTCCGGGAAGTCGGGGGGTGGGGGTTGAGGGGAGGGCAAATGGGTTTATTTCGTAACTTTCAATAAAACTTTTTAAATAATAAAAAAAAAAGAAATGGCTATTTTATACTACTTTGGAAAAGTAAAAAATGGAGGTTTGATGTTAATGCTTTATTCTACTGCAGCAGAGAAAGTTGGAAGTCAATGTTCTTTTTTTTTTCTTTTTCCCTCCCCGCTGGACCCGATTATGTTTGTCTATTTTTCTATTTTTTTATCATTTGATAACATGTTATAAACATTAAAAAATAATTTAGTTGCTTGAATTCTTGTAGCCCCATGGGAATCACCTCCATAAATCTGGCTAAAGGGAACTTTATTTGGAAAAGGATGATTTTTTAATTTTTTTGGGGGCATAGACCAGAGGTAGGCAACCATGGCTCTTTTATGACTTGTGGATTTCAACTCCCAGAATTCCTGAGCATGGATGGTTCAGGAATTCTGGGTATTGAAGTCCACAAGTCATAAAAGAGCCAAGATTGCCTACCCCTGGCATAGACTAAAATGCCACCATTGCTATCTACGAGGGCAATTCAGAAATAAACCTCCGTTTGGTTATCAATGACAGACACTCGCAGATACAGAACTTTTACTATACACATTAGAAAACTACAACATTGCATTACTTTCCAACATAATCGCCATTCAAATGGAGGCACTTGTCATAACACCTTACAAGGTTTGAAATTCCTTAGTAGTAGTTGATCAGTGCCAAATCTGGGCTATGGGTGTGTGTGTGTGTGATCTGCTTCAAAAGTCCTTGGGTATGTCTAGCAGTATGTGGACGAGCATTGTGGTGAACCGACACCACATCAGAAGTCAGCAGGCCCCAATGCTTGTTATGGATGGCTCGTCTGAGTTTTTGTAACATTTCACAGAAGACTTCTAAATTGATGGTCGAAACCATGCTCCATGAACTTTACAAAGCGGAACTCCTTTAGCATCTTCACATTTGATGGGATTTTCTAGGGCACCACTTCCACTGTGGTGTTGGTCCACAGTAATGCTCGCCTGCACACTGGTAGATGCACCTTATCGGTGCCTTATTGCTTGTCTCCCACAACAACTCACCATCTATGTATTAGCTCAATTCAAACCAGCCGGATGGACAATTGGGGTGGGGTTTTGAAAGGGTTCTTTTAATGTAACATTTTGCGCAGGAAATCCTCAGATCCTGCTTTACTACCCTGCTATCAATACCTTCCAATAAAAGTTCCTGTTGACACAATGCAAGGTTCAAGCATTCTGCTTTCTTGAGAAGTTTAACTGAGGCAGGTCCTTACAGGTTAGAATAGACCAGGGGTCCCAACCCCCAGTCCATGGACCAGTACCAGGCCACAGCAGTCCGCACAAATGAGCAAAGCCCCATCTGTGCGATGCAGGCAGCACAAAAAACCATGCACTCCCCAGTCCATGGAACAACTTTTCTCCATAGAATTGGTCCTCAGTGCCCAAAACGTTGGGGACCTCTGGAATAGACATATTGAGGGGTAAGGATCATTTGTCAATGAACACAAGATCCAAGTAATTCATTTTCGCTTGAATCAAAATGAGAAGTCTTGCTAAGGCTACACACTGACTGTACGGAACACAGGATGTGGTTTGTCAAAACACATAAGGGGGGGAGAAGTGAAATCTTGCAAAAACAAAAACAAAAAATGAACGGTTGGAAGGATGACAGACAGCTATGTATTGTAGATATATGGAAAGGAAAAGGAACAGAATTGTGAGACAATACATGGTTTTAAGCTTACACATTTAATTATTCAGTAGCATGTGAACAGTTTTATATTTATCAAAAAGGAAATGAAAGGCACTCAAAATTTATAATGTCTATTCCGACTGCTCTTTAGAAGGCCAGATCCTGAAGTTGAAACTCAAGTACTTTGGCCATCTAATGAGAAGGAAGGACTCACTGGAGAAGGGCCTAATGCTGGGAAAGATTGAGGGCAATAGAAGAATGGGACGACAGAGAATGAGATGGCTGGATGGAGTCACTGAAGGAGTACGTGTGAATTTAAATGGACTCCAGAAGATGATAGAGGACAGGAAGACCTGGAGGAACGTTGTCCATGGGGTCGCGATGGGTCGGACACGACTTCGCAATTAACAACAATTCTGTGCTAAGTTATCAGATTCAGTTTCTTTACCCACAATTTGTAAAGCAGAATTTCAGTGCTATTATAAGGAAATCCACTTATACGCTTAATTACGTATTGTCTTTTAAAATATCTATTGATCTCTATTTTGGCCATCATTCACGATGCTAGATTTTTATTGGACACCTTCCACTTGACTTTGGCAGTATGGTCGTATTAATTATCTTGTAACCAGTGGAAATCTGACTTAATTCATACACCATTCTTATTCTTCAATTAAGACGTAAAACTAAATATAATTGATCTATGAGTGCTAATGGATCCAAAAATTATAGAGTAACAAGAAGAAAGGATTGTATCTCTCCATTTGTGTGTGTGTGTGTGTTATTCTTTTTCAGTCTTCTGGGCAAATTTCTCTTGAGAAAGGGATTTATTTAAAATGTGTCAAGACTAGAAGGGAGATAATATTTGGAAAAGCCCTCTAAATGACATTTTATTCAATATATCCTTTACACAATATAGTAATTATAATTGCATGCAAAAGGTCAGCCACTCCAGTCAAATTGGACTATTTCACTGAACAGAGATAAACACAGCACAAAATTAAACACACCACCTTTCTAAAAATTGGAATGTATGCTGTTTCGTTATACAAAACAGTAACCATAATGGTTGTTCAACTACATTTCTGCCAAATCCTACCTAAAAGATAACTTCTGTGAAAGGTTGTGCAGTGTGTTTTGTTTTGTTTAATAAAAGAATCCCGAACATCGAGTAACAGACAAGAGAACACTGATTAACTACCTCCACAATCTTATGTGGTATACAGTAGCTATTGCATTATGAAAATTGGGTACCTCATAATGAATAAATATTCAAATTTTTAAATAGTATAAATGACAAATTTGCAGCAGATCTCCTTTAGTTTTATCTCTGGCCTGGAGAACTATGATCATCTTATTTTAAAATGTGGTGAAAAGGGGAGATTGTATATGAAAAATGGTTTTGTAACACTGAAATACTTGGCAATGAAAAGAATATACATATTTTGCATTTAATCTGAGTGACAGCTTTTCATATTGTAATGCATTTGTTCTGAAGTGGATGGGCAATTTCCAAATTACCACGAACACTTGTCAGCAGTTTCCTGTGGCTCAATGAACATTAACATCCTGTGGACCTTCTACATGGACAAGTCACTTCTGGCATCAACAAATTCACCAAAATGAGTATGTCACTGCTATTAAAAATACTTACAAGAATCTGCTCAATGGACAGCACCTCAGAGGAAATTAAAGGAACGGTGATGAATTATTTGACTCAGATTCCATAAACAGAGGCATAGGATCAAGATCATGCGAAGTACTACTACCGCTTTACAAAGCCCTAGTGAGACCACACCTGGAATACTGCAGCCAATTTTGGTCACCATATCACAAAAAAGATGTGGAGAGTTTGGAAAACATTCAGAGAAGAGCAACTAAGAAGATCAAAGGCCTGGAGACTAAATGATATGAAGAACGGCTGCAGGATTTGGGTTTGGCTAGTCTAAAGAAAAGAAGAAATAGGGGAGACATGATAGCAGCGTTCCAGTATCTGGGGAGCTGCCCCAAGGCAGAGAGAGCCAGGTTGTTCACCAGAGCACCAGAGGGCAGGACGAGAAACAATGGTTGGAAACTGACCAAAGAGAGAAGCAACCTGGAATTAAGGAGAAACTTCCTAACAATGAGGACAATTAACCAGCGGAACAGCTTGCCTCCAGAAATCATGGACTCTCCATCATTGGAGGTTTTTAAGAAGAGACTGGACAGCCATTTGTCTGGAATGTATAGGGTTTCCTGCTTGAGCAGAGGGTTGAACTAGATGACCTCCAAGGTCCCTTCCAGATTCTATTCTATTCTATTCTATTCTATTCTATTCTATTCTATTCTATTCTATTCTATTCTATTCTATTCTTTACCAACAAATTTTATTTCTCTCTCTCTCTCTCTCTCTCTCTCTCTCTCTCTCTCTCTCTCTGATTTTTCTGATTTTGATTCAAGGAAAAATACATTTTCTCACTCATGGTAAAAAATCTTTATAACTGCCTCATCTACCTTGTCTTATGGACTGTCATAATATGTTGGCATGATGTGAAGAACACAATGAATTGCAATTAACTTAAACTAACAATCTGCATTTTGCTGGAGGCGAGATACAGATCTAATTGTATAATAAGAGGTAGACAAAGAAAATTCTAAAGTTAGATGCAATCAAGGAAGTCTAGATAAATGAAAACCTAGGTTTTACGTCCAACTGTGGAGAAATATGTTTTTATTTATCCTAGTCATGTTTAGTTACATGTTCATTTTGGTCACACTAAGAGATGGTAGAATGTTTCCTCCAACAGAACTATGCTTCTTGTAGTTCTATAAAACTAAAAGTAAAAAAAAAAAAAAAAACTAAAAAAGAAAGCATCTTAATTCTTTGAGTTTCTGTAAGGCAGATTGTGTGTCGACATTGTTATTCCTGTAACGCAGTGGTTCTCAACGTTTGTGTGACGGCGACCCCCGTCACACAAACGTTCTGTGCATGCGGGCGTGGTGCACATGCGCGGCGCCACCCCCATGCGCGGCACGCATGTGCAGCGCCGCCCCCATGCGCGGCGTGCATGAGCGGCGCCGCCCCCTGAGGGGAGAAAATGGCGGATCGCCTTCTTTGGCGACCCCCGAAAAATGATCGATCGACCCCAAATGGGGTCGCGACCCATAGGTTCTGTAAGGCTACAGAGAGAGATGGGGAAAATGCACTTTGGAGAAACCACTTTGGTGTGAGATCTCAGTGGTTAAAGATGCTGAGTTTGTCAGCTGGAAAGCCAACAGCTTGGGTGAGCTCCAATTCCTTGCCCCAGCTGCTTCTCACCCAGTGGTGCGATTCAAATATGTGAACCACTGGTTCTCTGTGTGGATGCCACTTCCATAAGTCCATTCTGGGCCTGGGCAACAAAAAATTAGCTACCGGTTCTGGCTGAATCCCACCAATGTGCCCACCTAACAGTTCTAAGTTCTAATTCTAAAAAACATGGCCGGTAGGTTATCCTTTCATTCTTTTTTTCTTTTTTAATCTTGAGCTTAACAGCACTTAGCCGACTTTGGTAGATATCAAAGTTTAGGCAGGATTAGACTGAATTAATGCATTAAAGGAAAACCATTACAACTTCCAGCATTATAATTTTTCAAAAAGAAGTTGAACAAAAAATATCCTTGAATAGCTAACTATTTATGTAAAGTACTGTTTTGTTTTGTTTTTTTGTTTTTTTTGGGGGGGGGGAATGCAAGAGGCGTGTTCCTGAAGCCACCAAGAATTTTGATTCGGTGGAGAATTTGCCTTTAGTTTTTATGCAAGGATGAAACAATTAACAATAAATTAGGCCAACGTGAGCTGGGATCCACCCCCAAACCAATTACATCTAACCACATATTATTACAATGTAAAAGCTCTCTTTTAATTTTTGTAAGTGGCAAGGTTCTTAAGGCCTCCCTTTTCCTCTTTATATGAAAGTCTTTATATGGTGTTACCTACACTGTTTTTTTTTTATCTACAGTGCTTTTACGTGGGCACGATGGCTCAGCAGTTAAAGATGCTTAGCTTATTAGCTGGAAGGATGACAGCCTGGGTTTGAGACCCAAACACTGCACAGTGGGGTGAGCTCCCGTTCCTTGCCTCAGCTCCTGCCCACTTAGCAGTTTGAAAGTATACAAGTGCGAGTAGATGAATAAGTACCACTTTGATGGGAAGGTAACTGAGTTCTGTGCACCTGTGGGAAGTCAGCCCCCCAGAGAAGGAAATATTAAAAGGGCAGAAAAATATATTTCCTCAAAGGATCTTAAAGAGGCAGAAAAGCATGCCTAGTTTTTCTTAATAGCCCCAAGTCACCCTCCTCCAAGCAGAAACCAGCTCTGTAGAAATGCAGATGTAAACCATTCAGGAAGGTTGGAGACCCCCAGCTAGATAATTAAGAAGACAAAGACACCTAAAATCTACATATCCCACCCAAACTCTAAGACAGGACATAATAGGATTAACCCACAGATGCCAAAGGGCACACTCAGACTCAGGTCAAAGTTCATGCCACAGGAACAACTCCAAACAAAAGGCTCCAGAGGGTATAAAAACCCACTCCCTACATGTGCACTCTCTCTTTTCTGCCAGAGCCATCTTTCTGTCTGGCTCTCCTCTTCAATAAACTGCAGCCTTCTTTCTAAAGCAGTCACCTTGTTGTTTATTCCCGGCTTGGACTGAACCATGATGAAGATTTTTCCTTCAACATACAGCTTTGGACAATACCAGCTCTCTCAGCCAAAAAATGGAGAAACTGTCCCTTAGAGTAGGACATCACTAGATAGGGAAACCTTTACCTTTTACACTGTTTTTATTTAGAGTTTTTAAAAGTCCTTCTGGCACTATTGCTGTTGAAATAAGTGCTTATTGAATAATGTAGGATACTCAACAGCTATTCTCAAGCTTTATGCTAATTTCTGTGGTGAGAATCAAAGTGATGCCAGTTTACTGTATCTCAAGATAATTATTTGAGACTGGTCATCTTTTATTCTCGAGTCAAAAAGTTGGAGAATTAGTTGCCCTCCATAGCAGTGAATGATGTATTATACCAGCATTCCCAGCAGCTTCATTAGTGCTTGACCAGATGGCAGCACAAATTATGGTTTTCCAGATTTGCTTAATTATGCTTCATCAATACTGTTATTGTACTCAGGTGACATATTTCCTGGATAAGGTTAGATGGCTCCAGTCTAGACTTATGGGGGAATCCAAATTTTGGCCAGAAGTATAACCCTCTAGACAAGGATCCTTTTGGAAGGCAGATAGATTAGTAGATTATTCAAAAGTACTTGAATGTTGGTGCTCTCATTTAGGAGCAAGACAAAATAATTGCATGCATAATGGAACTGCCAGATTTCAACACCACTAAATTAGATTCTCTTCCACTCACCTCCACTTCTGAGTGTCTGTCAATAAGAAAAAGAAAAAAAAAAGCTCCAGTAAGATGTTAAATGAAGTATGAAAATGCCTTGTGGTGTCTTGCTGCTAGACAACTACACACCAGGGAAGATGGAGAAACTAGGCACAAATCTGGAGGCATTGTTGCCTTTTTGCTTTTCCAATTAAAAGCCACTGGCTTGATCAGACAACTGCCTGGCTGTTCAGCAAACTTTCAGAATGCCTTTGTACCTTTTCCTCACCCATACCTAAGAAAGTTTGGGATGAGCTTGGCTTCTGGAGAGCACAGCAAAACCACAAATGTCCTGGCATTAATTTTTTTATTAATCTCTACACAGTTCCTTCTCATTTCTTCCCTTCTAGGTCATTGAAGAGTACATCTAGTCTAGTCCAATCCTTGAGGATCTTTCTATGTGTCTCAAGATGATTAGCAGATGCTGGTCAGGTAAGAGAGTCTTGTCAATCTTTTCCTCTTTAATTTGTTGGCCCTGCCATTGGGCACTAAGACTATCACAGAAGTGAGGAGAGGTTGAGCTGTAATTTGAAAAAAAAGAATGGAATAATTTGGGGAAAGTGCAAGGAGACACACATGTGCCTGCAGGAGCAAAAAAGGCAACAGTTCAGAGTGAAAAGAAATGCAGACGGTAATAGAAGTTATTGTTACTTAGACCAGGGGTCCCCATTGTCCGGTCTGTGGACTGTTACAGGACGTGGCATGCCAGCAACCGGTCCGCACAAACAAGCAAAGCCCCATCCGTAGGATGAAGGCAGCACACAAAACCATGCACTCTGTAGTCCGTGGAAAAACCTCTCTCCATAGAACTGGTCCCTGGTGCCCAAAAGGTTGGGTACCTCTGACTTAGACCATTCGACATGTAGCAAGATTCTTCATCTACGTTGAACTGGTGGGGAAAAAAGGTCTTTCTTTAAAGGTTGACATTTCTGGCACAGTTCCACACTATTCTGATATTGTCACGCATCAATTTTGTCATGGGGAAAAAAAAAACACATAATCCTCTTTGACCCATAGGTGATCCTACATTCTCTGCAGAGTCAGGATAATATAGTTGCTTTCTTAAAAAAAAAAGAGAGAGAGTTATAGACTTGCAGCTGGGAATAGTCAAATTGCTGTATTCATTCGCTCTTTGAGGCTCAGACATGGCCCAAATTATCAAAAAGACTTATTCTGTACTTGGTGTCATTAATCCTGTCTTAGGACAAAAACAGGGTTGAACTGTTAGGAAGACAACACTGGTCTTGACAAAAGGCGAACTCTTCCATCTCAAATTTCCTTTTTCTTAGCCTGCCTAACTATGGCACACACATCTTACATCTCCTGACTTTCTGGCCTGCAATTCTGCAAAAGACTTGCAATATATATGCAGTTGTGTGTGTGTGTTGTGTCTGTGCATTCCTCCCCTCTCTTTTCTCTTGGTGAAAAGATAAATGCATGGCAACCAATTTGCTGTTACCCAGGGGAAAAGCTTGAACATTAAAAAAAAAAAAATTCTTCCCTTAGCTTCAGAAAAAGCCTTGGGCTTATAGATGCAAGCCTGAGTAAATCTGATGTCACGCATGTACACTCATTGCAAAGAGCCATGCCATTCAGCATTCCGTCTTAAATGTGGGAAGAGGCTGAATCGTAATGCTACCTATCCTCCTCTTCTGCTACACATGACTCAATATAAAGCTAACAATTTGACATAAATGCTATTCTGAGTCTCACTAAAAATTTCTCGACCTGCTCCTCAACGAGACTCTTGACTCATTTTTGCATCACGGTCCAAATACTTTGTTTAAAATGTAAGGGAGGGTATTTTGCAGTTGATGAAACAAATCTCTTTCCTCATCTTTCCTCACCCGAATTGTGAATTTAAAGACTGGAAAAATGTTCCATCTGTCAAAGATACAGAACTGTAGGAGATGAGCAGCCTGGAGGGGTCAAACACATCATCAGTTGTGGGTCCCTGCGCGCTTGCAAGAGATCTAACTCCAGCCCACCTAGAAAGTCCTTCGTATCTCCCGCTCATTTCCCTTGACCATTAGTAGTTCACATTCTTGTAGAGAGTTTAGGCTTGCACTAAATCTTTATACTCATTCAAACTGGCTGAATCTCCTGATTTTCCCGGCGCTTGACAAAATCTTGCTCAGGTGATGTTCCAATCTTATCACAGTTTTTAGCTTTTCTCCTAAGAAATCAAGAATTTAACAACATGAAGACTCCTAAATTCAATCCAAATTTCCCTGCTCCAAATCAAGGTATGTACTACCTTCTCTCCCACTCTTCAGTTTCTTAAGGAATATATATATGTTTTCTGAGGTTTTCGCGGGTGTTTGTATGTAGGTCTTTGGTTGTTCAGCACGAAGCTGAAAACACCAGCCTAAAGATGACGAATGGGATTTCGTCGAAACGTTGCCAAGACACTTCCAATTTTACGCAGGAGAAAACCCAAACAAACAAAGACCTACACACACACACACACACACACACACACACACACATATATATATATATATATATATGTGTGTGTGTGTGTGTGTGTGTGTGTGTGTGTGTGTGTGTGTTTTCTGAGGTTTTCGAGGGTGTTTGTATGTAGGTCTTTGGTTATTCGCCGATGTTTTGACGAAGTCTCATTCTTCATCTTCAGGCTGGTGTTTTCGGCTTCATGCTTCTAGGAGCAATAGAAGCACGAAGCTGAAAACACCAGCCTGAAGATGACAAATGAGACTTCGTCGAAACGTCGCCAAGACACTTTCAATTTTACGTGGGAGAAAACCCGAATAACCAAAGACTTATGTACAAACACCCGCGAAAACCTCAGAAATATATATATAGATATATTATATATATATATATATATATATATATATATATATATATATATATATGGTTAATAACGCTAAAAATATGAACCCTGGGAGTATTCATATCAAAAATAAAATGAACACCAAGGTAATAAAACTATAAAAGTTTAATTTAAAAACGCCAAGGCATTAAGGATGAAAGGAAAAACATTCATAAAGGGAACAACTTTGTGGATGGCGATTGGGAAAAGGAGAAGGAGAAATGCAAATTACCACTCAAACCCGATGGGGAGAATGGATTAAAGGATAGAGACAACCAGGGAGGTAGGGAGCTTACTCAACCTACCTTAGAATCCAAGGAAAGGAAGGCAGATGAGGATATACACGTAATTAAGAGGGACAGGAAGAAATGAACCGCCGGAGTACAATTTAACCAATTAGGTCTGATGACGAGATCAAGGAGCCGGGCACAGACTTCGGCTTGCTTATAAGAGACTCTCTCACTCCCTCGCGCTCTAGCCCTGATGATGCCGGCAGGTGACGGCGAAAGCTTGGCGTTTTTAAATTAAACTTTTATACTTTTATTACCTTGGTGTTCATTTTATTTTTGATATATATATATATATATATATATATATATATATATATATATATATATATATATATATATATATATATGTAGGTTTTTGGTTATTCGGGTTTTCTCCCGCGTCAAATTGGAAGTGAAAACCTCAAAAAACAAAGATATATATATATTAGTTTGACTGTGGATCTTGTTCACAGTCTATTAATCATGCATAGATTTTTTTTTTCCCCAAGTAGGAAGTATTTCAGCTGTTCCTCATTTGTTCTCTTTCTTTCCCCTGATTGCTAGATCTCTTTCTCTCGTATACATATTATCTCTCATCAGAACTAATTATATGACAGAATAAAGAACAGTCCTTTTCAAGCTGAATTATAAGCATGTTAGATGACCAGCAAAAGCTCTTTGAAGATGACTTAAAGATACATCCCGGAACTTGTAACTGGTTTTAACAGGGATTTGTGAAGTCTGCAATTCTTGTAACCGTGAAAGATAAATGGTAATATAAACAATTGATTTTTGTTTTTTAAAAAAACCTCTATTATCTAAATGTACCATGCTCTCATGTGTATCAGATAAAGCAACAAGCTTTTAATTATGAATAACAGTAATCGTCAGATTCCTATGAAGATGAATTTAGTTGAAAAGCTGACAGATCTCACGAACCACAACAGCAGAAGCTAAATATTTTCAAGATTTCTCATGTCACAGGATTAACAAGTATTTACTTTCTTAATCAAGTCTATAAACTATAAAAGTCTCCCTTATTACAGAAAGACATCCCTGATAAAAGGTTGCCATGTACTGCTACCCATCACAAACACAGAAAGCACACAGAAAGAGACACAAACACACATTCTACTTGTGACTCTCTGTTTTTACCAAAATATAGCTTTTTATATGCTTCTTTTCCACTTTTCCATTGTCAACATTTGGCTCCTCCATTTTCTCAGCTTCCAAGCCTGTTCTGAATTTGTGCATTTTGACTAATTGTGTAATATCTACATATATCTGTGGCAAATTCAGTGTTCCATGTTGGCTGAAGGAAACTATATTCAAGTTGGACACTGGGTCTAACTCAGAGAACTGAACTGAATTGGATTGATCTTCCAAATCACTGCAGATGTTCACATTGGATCAGACTTGACTCACACCCTTATCATAGATAATCATAGAAATCAACAACAAAACCATCTGGCTCAATATTTAAACAATCAAAAGTAATTTAAAGAGACCTACCTAAACGATGCATCCTTGTTCCTTTTTCTAAAAATTGGGAGAATAGGGGCTAATGAGACTTCTTCTTCAGACCGATTCAGGTAAATATTATTTCCCCTAAACCCCAAAACTGGTCACTTTGAAGAACTCACTCTTCACACAAAACAAGCAGACATTAGCAAAAACATCTTCCATGTGACATGGGGAAAGTGATAGGAGTAAGACATGTTTACAATCTGTGCCCCCTCAAACATACTGAAACCAGAAGCCATGTGGTAAACATAAGAAACACTCTTCAATAAAGCAAATATTGCTTTAGTTCAATGTCTATTTTTGCACGTCCAAGATTTTAAATATGAGCTTCACAAAGTCTTATCCTGAGATTCTTGGGACTTTACTTCAAGCAACTTCACACATTCTGAAGAAACAGAGAAAGAAAATTCTAGAAGCTACAACACATCTTTGCAATGTCACTATAGTGGGCTATAGGTCTACAACCTAGATAAAATATCTATCTTCACATAGATATTTAAAATTGTTTGTAATTATTTTTCCCATTCATCAGCCATTATAATCTCTGTATAATGTTGCAAAATATACTGTACAACACATGGTGGGATAAAGACCAAAGAAAACCAGAAAGCTTTGTGTGTTATTATCTCCATCTTGGTATATTAAAAAGACCTATCTTCTTCAAATACACACACACACACACACACACACACACAGAGAGAGAGAGAGAGAGAGAGAGAGAGAGAGAGAGAGTCAAATATGATGACCTATGATGATAATTACCATCCTGAGCAACTAGTTTAAGGAAAACCATATACTTAGATTAATACCACCAGGATTTCTTGAAGTAACATTCCACTGTGATACTGTAACTGATACCAAAACTTCATTGCAGGGCAATTTAATAACATTTCATACAATCACACAGATAATCAAAAGTGCTACTTAAACATATTGAAGCAATCAGCAAATCTGGGGAAGGGAAGGGAAGGAAAGGGAAGGGAAGGGAAGGGAAGGGAAGGGAAGGAAAGGAAAGGAAAGGCTACCTTTAAGTATTCTAGATATTGTATAAATATTCAAAAACTGCAACATTAATTTAAAATGTGCATGTTACTGTAAACTCGCCGGAGTGCTTATATAAGCAGAAAGACAATGCATACGTTTAATTAATATATTAAATTATGGATGGAGAATCCATATTGTGAAATGGTATTTGAAATTAATAATTAATTGAAATTAATAAATAAATAAAGGCAGGGACAGAAAGATAGATCTTCAGCCTGAAAGTATTATAGTAGTTTTCTCATCCGTTTTATAGGGTGGAAAAGACATCCCGTGCTAATTTCCCCCCCCTAGACTTGGATCTTAAAGGAAGTTAGTTTTATCAAATGTTCAGAAGACGTTCTAAGGTTCTAGGCTAGACTTGGAAGTCAAAAAAAGAAAAATGTTCCCAGAAGAAGACCAAGGCAAATCACTTTCCATAAGGTGATTAAGAAAACTGCATGGACATTTCCACAAAGTCATCAAGAGTTTTATTTACCGTATTTTCCGGCGTATAAGACGACTCAGCGTATAAGACGACCCCCGACTTTGGCGCCGATTTGCATGCTGAGAAAGTCACCTTATACACCAGAAACTACCGTAATTTCTGGCGTATAAGACGACTCGGCATATAAGACGACCCCCGACTTCGGCGCCGATTTGCATGCTTTAGAAAATCGTCTTATACGCCAGAAAATACGGGACTCATTTAAGCCAATTTTATGCTCTAGGCCAAGTCAGGCCCAAAAAAACATTAGGGAATTTCTAGAAGCCTGGCACCCTGACAAATTAGCCATCGATAGACACATAGACATAAACAATATCTACATACTACGCAAAAGAGATAATCCACTAGCCAAAGGGGAACAAAAAGACCAAAACACTTCCTCACCAGAAATCAGCATCCAGGTGAGCACATATTAATTCCAAGATTAACATCAGGACAACAATCACAAAGTAAAAATGCCCCAATCAAGGAATTGCCAAACAAGCCAACAGTAAACAGCCAACTATATAACCTCTAAAACCACCCAAAGGATGCATGAATATTTTCTCTTTTGCTGTATAAATAACTCCCTAACTTTTCAAACCTCTATCACATCTAAGAAAAAGCATCATCAGAAACCTCTTTCATGCCTTGGTAAGGCCACACTTGGAATACTGCATCCAGTTTTGGTCACCATGATGTAAAAAAGATATTGAGGCTCTCAAAAGAGTACAGAGAAGAGCAACAAAGATGATCAGGGTACTGGAGGCTAAAACATATAGGGAACGGTTGCTGGAATTGGGTATGTCTAGTTTAATGAAGAGAAGGATGAGGGGGGACATGATAGCAGTGTTCCAATATCTCAGGGGCTGCTGCAAAGAAGAGGGAGTCAAGCTATTTTCCAAACCACCTGAAGGCAGGACAAGAAGCAACAGATGGAAACTAGAAGAGAAGCAACCTAGAACTAAGGAGAAACTTCTTGACAGTTAGAACAATTAACCAGTGGAACAACCTGCCTCCAGAAGCGGTGCATGCTCCAACACTGGAGGTTTTTAAGAAGAGACTGGACAAACATTTATCTGAAATGGTATAGGGTTTCCTGCCTGAGCAGGGGGTTGGACTAGATGACCTCCAAGGTCCCTTCCAACTTGATGATGATGATGATTGTTTTTGTCAAGGGCCAAGAACCAAGAAGACAAATTGTGATTCTTCTGAGCAGATTTTTTTTAATTGTTCCTATAGACAGAATCTTGCCAAAGTAAACACATGCTACCACCTTATAAAACATATTCGCTGGAAACTACTAGGGAGAAGCTGTTTTCATCCTCTTTCTCTCACACAAACTATCTAACTGAATTATCTCTTGCTGCTCCCGAATGCAACTACTCCCTCCTGGGAATCCAGACCACATTCTATCATGTTTTTTACACACTCTACAAACTGCACAACCAATACGTCTCCAGAATTATGGAGAGCTGCATCATGGAAAGCAACATCAAGCGTGGTGCTGCTCGGGACAATAAAATTAGCTCAGAAACATTATCAGGAAAAGTTCTAAGATAATTGCAAACAGTGCTGGTGGCTCAGCCGAGTATTTATATCCTGCCACTGTCTGTAAAGAGGATAGACGAAGGGCTGTAAAATATTATTAGCAATTGAAAGAAAAGCAGTTTTTTTTCCCCCGCTCTCTCACCATCCACTCTTTCCACATTCTCAGCAGTGAATAATTTTAAAAAACAGAGTCAAGGGGGAAACACCATGAGAGTAAGCTAGGCAGCACTTTGCACAAAAAGTGCTTTGGAGCAATTACCCTGATTGCATGCAAACACCGCAATCTCATGTACAGGTCAATTCCACAGCCACGGAAAGCTATAAGCTGAAGCCAAGGACATCAACTCAGTGAACCTGCGCATTTCCCGAAAAATGTTCTGCAGACTCTTTGACCCTCCGGACAGACTTCTGCGGAAGTCTGAATGTCAGAAAAATATATCACATTTGATTGTGAATTTCTTTGCTACTTTTATAGTAATTACAATACTGCCTTGTTTATAAGTTTAGAAGACTTGGTGTATCATATTTTTTTTCCAAACCCAGTTATTGAAGTGTATTTTTATATATGTGTGTGTGTGTGTGTGTGTGTGTGTGTGTGTGTGTGTGTGTGTTTAGGTCTTTGGTTGTTCGGGTTTTCTCCCGCGTAAAATTGGAAGTGTTGCTCCTTGAAGCACAAAGCTGAAAACACCAGCCTGAAGATGACGAATGGGACTTTGTCGAAACGTCGCCAAGACACTTCCAATTTTACGTGGGAGAAAACCCGAACAACCAAAGACCTATATACAAACACCCGCGAAAACCTCAGAAAACACACACACACACACACACACACACACACACACACACACACACACATATATATATATATATATATATATATATATATATATATATATATATCATTCAACCCTTTTGCCATTATATGCTTATTTTGTTCTTCTAAGATTAGTTCAGTGTAGTTTATATGAATTACACAATAATTGTATTATTGTTCTATTATTGTGGAAAGCTCCTTAAAGAAGCAATTCTATGAGTTAATCCTTGACTTATGACTACAATTGGAACAGAATTTTCATTGCTAAATAATGCAGCTCTTAAGGGAGTCACACCAGGGGATGTTCTCCGAGATGTGTGGGTCAGCGGCAAGATCACCGGTGGGTAGCAAAAGCTAGAGAAAGATTTCAAAACAGGGACGGACAATAAAACAGAAGAGGGATAAAGCGTTGGATTATCGAATGACTAAGGAGAATGAAATGAATACAGTCTGCAGCAACAAAGAAACAAAAGCGGGGGAAAAAAATAAAACACCTTATCAGCATCTTATCAGAAAGGGGCTAACATATTTTCCACAGGTACGGGTGGATAAACAATGTTTCAAAATGGATTTGCCTTGCCACACTCACAGAAGTAGGTTTCAGGTGATTCAACTTGGACAATTTCACCCAACTTTTTCTGGTGTCTCTCTGCATCCCACGGGGTGAAAAGCAGCGTATTTATATCCATCCCAAAGCATAATCGCTAACCATTTAAAGCATTCTAGTGGCAAAGAATTAGCTGGATTAATGCTATGAAGGATGTTCCTGGATAAAAACAAATAAATAGGCAGCATCTATTCTCGGAGCAGTTAGCTTTATTTCTCTCCCAGCCTTAGCTGGGGAGAATATTAAAGTTCCATTGTGTTGTGAAGCCATCATAATTTGTAACTGGGGAACCGTTTCAATAGCTGCCTTGAATGGTCCCATTGTTTCTCTGCTATGGTATTGATCTTGCAATTATCCAAACTTAAATGCCAGTTGCCTGGAATATAGGAATAAGGGAAGTTATACATTTTTATACCGAAACAGACAAGAAGATAATTGAAGTCCCGCTGGAATACTTTGGCATGCCAATGTAAACCTGATAGCAAGATGCCATTTAGCAAGGATAGAAAGATAGAAATACACGTCACTCAGCTCAACTTCAGAATAACAGAGTTGGAAGGGACCTTGAAGGTCTTCTGGTCCAGCCTTCTGCTCAAGAAGGAGACCCTACACCATTTCAGACAAATGGCTGTCCAATCTCTTCTTTAAACCTCCAGTGATGGAACACCCACAATTTCTGGATGCCCATCATTCCACTGGTTAATTGTTTTAACTGTCAGGAAGTTTCTCCTTAGTTCTAGGTTGCTTCTCTCCTTGATTAGTTTCCATCCATTGCTTCTTGTCCTGCCTTCAGGCGCTTTGGAGAATAGCTTGACCCCCTCTTCTTTGGGGCAGCCCCTGAGATATTGAAAGACTGCTATCATGTCCCCCCTCGTCCTTCTCTTCATTAAACTAGACATATCCAAGCATCTGCCAAGCACTGCTATGCAAAATCAACTGTCTTGAGTCCTATTGACAATACACAAGTTTGTTATCCTGCCCACACCGTATTTTAACAATAAGGAAAATAGTGATAGTTTTTTTCTTTCTTTTTTAACAGCTTAATGCCATACTAAATCTGTTTTCATATTGGGAGAAAAATCACCAATGCAAAAGAAAGAGATATATAAATTGTATTTTGCAGTCTGAATTTCTGTTCACGATTGCTCCTAACAGTCTGGTAATAAAGAGGAGAAAGAGAAAAAAATAATAAGTATGGCAGGCTCTCATCTTGGGAAAAGCAGACTATAAATGCAGTAAATAAAGGCACAGAATGAGTAATCCGTGAAAGAGATTGTCTACCACTTCTGGGGCGTCAGTTTGTACTGCTGACAAATACACAGAAATCTAACTGTATAGTACAAGTCTGATATGAATGCTAACATCTAATATTTCCCTTCCAGAAAAGCCAGTATCTTAAGAATATTCAGGGAATATTCTTCTGTAGCACATCCTCCTGTTTATTTTTCTGCTGTGTAATTTCTACAGGGAGCAGGTTTTATTTACTACATCTTTGTTGCTATTCTGTCTCTAACATATTCCCTTTGTTCTTTGCCTGGAGAGAGGCAAACGGAATTGGCATTCTTGTTAAGAATCTCTGAAGAATTAGCAAATGCGGTTACGGTTAATCCCCTCTCACTTGTTATTCAGGCACTGCTGGTTGCCAATAGGATTTGGGAATCCCAGAAGATGTAAGTTGGGAGCGAAGGGTTAAAGTCAGCTTTTCTGACACTCTCTTTTTCTTGAGCTCATTCATCTTCTTCATGGAAACCGAGGCACAGAGGGTGCCAATTAAGTTAAATTAAACAAGATGGACAGGAATCTAAGCGAACAAGATCACTGTCATGATTGGAAGCAACTTTATTAATGGCACAGTGCTATCTTGGCTAAGACAGGTCTTTAAATAACTCAGAAGCCAAAACCTGATATCTCATTAAAGAAAAAAAAATCCATTTGTGGGAGAACGTAGAGCCCTATTCTCAGAAAAGGAATTGTGTTAGGAGTAAAATCCTGTCATCAACGCACAGTCTCTGAGATTGTTCTTACCACTGTCCTTTAGATTTAGAAGAACAAAGTGGGTCATACAACACGAATCCTTCAGAGAGACCTTGCTGTAGCTTGACTGATCATATATGTCCTCCAATTGATTAAAGGAACTCATTAGTGGCTGACTGAAGATAGATAGATGGACACTGAGGACATTTAGAAAGCCAACCCTCACCTCTTAACTATCTAATAACAGACTTCAGGACTAAAACATCTCCTGAGTCACTTTCAGATATAAGATCTGATTAATTTGTCTTTGACCATCAGGTGTTACTTCATGAGTACAAGCCTGATCAGATAAACGTCAATCTCTCAGTCGTGGGAGCAGAGAATGTAGAAACAAGAAAACGCTGCATGAACTTCTTGCCTCTGTGATAAGAAAAAATGGAATGGATTTTTCTTCCTGCAACCTATAGGAATGGGTTTTACAACTGGACAGACCTTGTCAAGAGAGGAGCTAATCTAGTAGGAAAGACAAAGAGAAAATGTGATGTTCTTAAGGGAGAAAGAAAGAGAGGTGGGATGGCCAGTTAACAATTATTATCTCCAAAGGGAAATTTGTGTGGTCCCTCTGCAGGAATAAAAACTAGAAACAGTTATGCAGGAGAAAAGTAGCTTATGGATAATGATTGGCTCTGTCTGTCTGTCTGTCTGTCTGTCTGTCTATCTATCTGTCCATCTATCATCTATCATTTATCATCCATCCATCATTATCATCATCATCATCTCTCTCTCTCTCTCTCTCTCTCTCTCCCTCCCTCCCTCTCTCTCTCTCTCTCTCTCTCCCTCCCTCCCTCCCTCCCTCTCTCCCTCTCTCTCTCTCTAAAACATTAAAAAGAGCTGTGGTCATCTTATGGGAGGGTTAGTTTTAATTTGAAGGAGGTTCCACAAATATTTTTTTTTTTTTAAAAAATTCCTGTTGGAATAAACGGGGGTTAACTCTTTAAAAAGGTTGAACTTAAAAAAAAAAACACTTTTAAAAAAGCAATCACATTTTGGCATAGGGAGTTAAGTTAAAAAGACAATTTATGTCAAATACATTTGAAGAAAGGAAAACCAGAACAAAACTAAAGCTAGGAATCAAATAAGCTGGCGTAGACAGAAACATGCAGGAAAGCAAACACATGCATACACATAAATTGACGTATTTGCATTGTGTTCTCCCTTGGTTTCCAATCTCACAAACTACTTGTAGAAAAGAGTGGTTACGCAATATTAAACAGGCTCACTTGAAGCACAACTATGAGGATGTTTGTCCTAACCTCAGGCCAAATGGGGAAAAAATAATTCAATGAAACACAAATCAGGTTGTTTCCTACAGACCTCCAAATTACAAAGTCTTCCTCTAAATAGTATATTCCTACGGCTGTCGAAATGTAGCCTGTCAAACTATAAAACAGAATACATGTAGAATATATAATATGTAATACATAATATTTGTTTGGATCTTGGATCCCTCATCATTAAAGGAATTTGCTTAGAGCAAAGATATAAGTGAATATACTGCTTAAATGAAAAACTCATGTCTTTCCATCATCCTTAGCCTCAATTATTGAACTATATCAGGCCAAGATTATCTTCATATTCTTATATCCAGTTGACGTTGGGGGATTCAAACAAATATAATAGATAATACACAATAGAATATATTCTAGTCTAGGTTCATGGGACCAAAGTCTAAAACCTGTCCATGTCCATTTGACTTCAGCCTTCTAGTTATCCAGGTCTGATTAATTGTTACGATCGCTAATCAAAATCACTGTGCAATCAAAATAAAAATAATAATCTTGACATGCCAGTCATAAGTTTATGTCTCAGTCTTTTGCTTGTTCAGGTGGCTGGATCAGTAATTCACCTATGGATGGTGCCTATTACTTTAATGACTTTCAGTAGAGGATGTTTAACATTAAATTGCCAATAAGAAAGAATTTTGAAATATGGCTGTAGAGAATTAAAAAAAAGGAAGTCATGGACACTTCCAGTCAAGCAGGGCAAAACCAGTGGGTTGTAAAATGTTTGCTTTTGTGTTGTTTTGTTTTCTTCCATGAGGACAAAAATTGAACTAAAAGGCAGGTGATGATCCATTTGACAGCCAGTTGACTTAGCAGTTAAGGTACCAGAATAGAAACCAGGAAATTGTGAGTTCTAGTAGGCATGAAGTCAGCTGGGAGACATTACTCCATTTCTTTCAGACCTGGGAAGAAGAAAGCACACACAGACAAACACATGCGTCCATTTAAGCCAGTTTAGAGATTCCTTTTAATGGCAGAAATTGAAAAGGAACTAAAGGGCCTTTTGATGAGGAGAGGGCAAAACGTGGCTTGAAACTCACCATTAAAAAAAAAAAGTAACCTTATGGTCTTCTGTTCCATCAATTCCTGGCAAATAGAAGGGGAGAAAATGAAAGCAGTGAATGGTTTTATTTCCTTGGGCTCCACGATCATTGCAGATGGTGACTGCCGCCATGAAATTAAAAGCCATTTGCTCATTGGGAAGAAAGCTATGGCAAACGTAGTCTACATATTAAAAAGCAGAGCCATCACCTTGCCTACAAAGATCCATGTAGTCAAAGGTATGGTTTTCCCAGCAGTAATGTATGGCTGTGAGAGCTGGATCATAAGGAAAGCTGAGCACTGAAGAATTGATGCTTTTGAATTGTGGTCCTGGAGAAGGCTCTTGAGCAGGGGTCTTCAAACTTCGCCCTTTAATGACTTGTGGACTTCAACTCCCAGAATTCCTCCTGCTCTTGAGAGTTTATTGGACTGCAAGAGGATCAAATCAATCGTTCCTAAAGAAAATCAACTCTTTCTCTTCTTGGGAAGGACAGATACTGAAGGTGAAGCTCAAATACTTTGGCCACCAAATAAGAGAGGACTCATTGGAAAAAGAGCCTGAGGTGGAGAAAGTTTGAAGGCAAAAGGAGAAGGGGACAGTGGAGGATGAGATGATTAGATAGTGTCATTGATGCAATTAACATGAATTTGGGAAAACTCTGGGAGCAGTGGAAGAAATGGGGGCCTGGCATGCTATGGTCCATGAGGTTGTGAAGAGTCAGAATGATGTACTGTCTGAACAACAAGAACAATAGATATTCCTACTGGACCAAACATTAGGACTGTCAAGAGATGCAAAGAGAAACTTAATTTGGACAACATGTCTGTGATTCGAATGGGTGTCTCCCTAATATGGATACTGAATTGCAAACCTACAAAGTCAAACACACTATGTTTCCGTTGTTTGGGAACTCTAGTCCAGTAGGTGATTAAATCTGGAGTTTATCACTTCAAACTGCACATTCCTGGGGATAGTTGTGGAGGAGGTAGACAACCGGCTTGAGTAAAAAAGAAAAACAATGCACAAAAGCTTTCTATTTGAAACACGATTGCTCTCTATATAAGAATTGGAGTCAAGCCAGAAGACTGAATATTCACTTAATACTGGATTTGTCTCAAACAAGGCAATCCTGAATGGAAGATAATCACCTCCCATGCCCCCAGAACAGGAAAAACCTATTTTTAAAAAGTACAGTGACAACTTCCCCACCATTGTCGAAAGATTTGCAATTACCAGCTAAAACCAATCTGGGGAATTCTCTACTTCACTTCCCAGTAATTGTGTGTAGTGTTCCTACAGAATATGTGGCTAGACATGAACGAGGGTCATAGCATGAGGCCTGAAGGCATAATCCAAAGATGCAATAAAAGAACGAATAACTATGGGTTTGAATTGTCACTAAAATGCTGTATCGTAGGCCTGTGTCTATATATACAGTACACGCACCCACGCGCGTGCGCGCACACACACACACACACACACACACACACCCCTTCCTTCCCCATTCCAGCAAAACAAAAACAAGAAACAAAGACAGTAATTAAAGAGAAAAGAAAATAAGCTCTTTTTCTTACTCTTTCAAAGAGAGTTCCAGTTTCAGCAGGCAAATGACCCTACTCTAAGTACTGTCAAACTTGAAAGGAATCAGTGTTCCTGTTGTGATTCCTCATCAGCCAGTGGCAGCAGAGTCTGGGGAATCAGAGGAGGAGGAGGAGGGGCCCGGAGTGCCATCAGAGTCAGAGGAAGGCTCTGAGGAGCTCCAAGACTTACAGTCGGACGAGGAGCCTGGCCCCTCTATTCGTGCTGAGGCTGAGACACAGCTGTGCTGGGAGCCTGAGTTGGACAGTGATGAAGAACAGCTGGGACAAATCCCGGATGCATGAATGCACAGGCAAGAGAAGCGAGTAGGACAGAGGAATGCAATGGGGCGGCTCCAAAGGCTAAGGAGAAGGCATTAGAAAGCCACGCCTTGGGCTGCATAATCAAAGGGAAGGTGTGAGAGGTGCTGGTTGCTGAAGGCAACCGTTTGTGAAGAACTCAAGTTTCGTGGAATTGTGTTTTGTTTGCCTGTGCCTTTGGTCAATTTTCTGTTTGGAAGAAAGCAAGTGACTTATGTTTTGTTTGCTTTTTGCCTTTGGACATTTTGCAGGTTTGTAAATAATAATAAAAGGGGTTTGTTTTTCCTTTGGTTCCAGCCCGCTTGTTGGAAGAGGGGTTTCTCCTTGTGAGTTGAACAAGGACTCACGTTCTTCTTCACCCTTTTGTTAAAGGGTAGCAAAACCAGATTTGAGGATTTCTGTACAATTTTCCCTCTTCCCAGGCTCCCCACCCCCTTGGCTTATTGTGGTGTCCAATAAGGTTCAAATTAGGTGTTTTAGATGGGCATTTCATATTCCATTCCCAGGCCTGTGTCCTTGGATCTTTTCAATCATTGTCTCTGGATGGCTCTCTGGTTCCTGTCATCCCCTCTCCCTTTCTTCCCATTTCCCCTCCCCACATGTTATGAGAAGCTGCCATCAAAGAGATGCAGGGCTGAAGTGGTTTGATGGCAGATCTGACACACTATTTCTATTGAAACAGCAAGCTGGAGCAGATACTCAGCCAGCAATTTGCTGCAAAAAATTCTTGGTTACTGTATGAAAATTGTAGGCTAATGACAGCATTTTCTAACTGCTTTCTATTCTACCATTTCCTATCTCCTAAGTTCCGACAATGAGCTAATGTTCCTTAAATAGGGACATTATTAAAAAAAAAAATTGTGGGGAAATGAAAGCATACCACAATCAAGATTATAAAAATAATTTTTAAAGGAGAAAAGATGTTTTAGATGATTAAATGGAAAAGAATGTGGGTTCCAGTAAGTGGGATAAATAGGACTATTTTATTAAGTAATTGGGCACCATCTTTAATCCTAATCAAGGGAGTTCATCATTTTAATAGCATATCATAAATCCATCAGCCAATTCACCACTGTTGCAATTAAGTGTTATTATACATCATTCCCAATTTGCAGCCACTGTTAATAGCAGAGGATCCCATCTTTTGTGTAAATTGAAAAAAAAAAAAAAAGCTCAGAAAATGGCTCTTCTATTCTCATTGTTGGAAACTTTGCAACAGGGAAGTTTTGTTATTTTTTCAGTTACAGGTTTTTAGAAGGGTTTTCCAGATTTTTGTCCCCTTTTTGTGATAGAGCATAGATGAACTATCTATTTACCATCTAACAAAACTTCTCAAAGTTTTGGTGCACTTTTATATTGCTATTTGTTTTTTTTTTTTTGCTCCAAAAGTTGCTAATGATGGGTTGCAATTTGCTCCTGAATTTTGATACCAGGCATCTGAAAGTCACACATTGGTCACCCTTGAAAAGATATTGTGTAGTGCAAACTCATAATTTCCCATGTCATAAAATGCCTCACAGGTAATCCTCAATTTATGACCTACAATTGAGCCCCAAATTTCTGCTGCTCAGCAAGACAGTTGCTAAGTGAGTTTTCTCCCATTTTATGTCCTTGCTGGCCACAATGGTTAAGTCAAACCCTGCAGTTGTTAAGTTAGTAACACGATTCTTAAGTAAATCTGGCTTCCCCATAGACTTTGCTTGTCAGAAGTCTGCAAAAGGGGATCACATGGCTATGGGACACTGCAACCGTCACAAGTACATGCCAGTTGCCAAGCCTCTAAATTTTGATCATGTGACCATGAGGATGATGCAATGGTTGTATGAAAAACAATCACGAGCCTTTTTTTTTTTTTTTAGTGCTGTTGTAACTTCAAAAAAGGGAATGTTTGTACGACAAGGACTACCAGCATATGGCTTGCAATTTCAATACCTGGAAGACATCTGTCCCTATATCACATCAGTGGTGGGATTCAGCTGGTTCGCACTGGTTCGGCAGAACCGGTAGCTAAATTTTGCTCTATTCAGAGAACCAGTTGGCTTCCAGAAGTCCGGTTTAGGCCTAGGCCTCCCAGGCCTAGAACGGCCTGCCAGAAGTGCATGGATGCCACTTCTGGAAGTCTGTTCTAGGCCTCGGAGGACTGGAGGAGGCCTCTCAAGCCTAGAAAGGCCTGCTGGAAGTGCGTGGATGCCACTTCTGGAAGTCCGTTCTAGGACACAGAGGACTGGAGGAGGCCTCTCAGGCCTAGAACAGCCTGCTGGAAGTGCGTGGATGCCACTTCTGGAAGTCCGTTCTAGGCCTCGGAGGACTGGAGGAGGCCTCCAGGCCTAGAACGGCCCAGCGGAAGTGCATGGATGCCACTTCCGGAAGTCTGTTCTAGGCCTCGAAGGACTGGAGGATGCCTCCCAGGCCTGCATCGAATATGAGAACCGGTTGTTCAGGTATTTGAATTCCCCCACTGTATCACATGGTCCATGGATGGTAGCTCTTAGAAGAATATCGGTCTCTTAGAAGAATATCAGTCTCTTCGTTAACTGTAGTCAGATGGTCAGGAAAAGAAACCACCCCCTCTCATCACCTCTATGATTATTCTCCAGAACAGAATTCCTACCTACAATATGGATGCAGGTTTAGCTCTTAAAAGGATTGCGGGTTTTTTTGAAAAAAGAAAATCATGAATCATTATGGTCTGTGTCATGTTGCATGAAGTTATTATTGAGGCATGAACAAAGAGATGAGTACTTCCTTAAATGTAGGATGTAAGAAGTTGCTTTTTAAATTTCTTCCTTTGGTTTCCCACCTGCATCTGGATAGGTTTGACACCTAGTCTGCTGTGTGGGAGAAGGACGCCTGAAAAAAAGAATTTAAACTGCCTCACCAGGAGCCTGTCTGGAATACAAAACTGAAAATTACCACTGACAGATGTGTTTGGTTACAAGAAGGGGGAAGAAAAAAAAATATACTAATTTTGGAGATAGCCAAAGATGTGTTTTTGACATAAAGCATCTGCAATCTTTAAATCTACCATCCCTTAAAGAAATGTAAAATAGCTAAAGCCTGCTGTTTATCTTTACACCATGATCCTACAAGTTGGAGAAAAGGAATGGAATTATTGGAATTATGCTCTGATTTGAGAACTTAAGTCCAGGAGATTGTAGTCACATCAAAGTTCTCCAGAGGTTACTGGCTGATGTTGTGAACTGATTCTACATATTCCTTTTCTTTCTTTTCTTTTTTTTTAAAAAAGGAATAGCAACATTTTACATACTTCAATACCCTCTTTTCTTCACAGGCAAATTTCAAATAAATCCTCTCCAGCACCAGTTGGAAAGTGGTCTACCAATTGCAAATATCTCATAAAGATGGAACATCAATTGCCTTCTTCTGACGCAAATTCAGAGTTATGCAATATATTCTCTCTGTTTCATTTCAAGCCATTTATTTAATATGAAGCATAGGGTAAAGAAGCAATACACAATTAGGAAAACTTTTGGTTCTGGTTTTCCTTCTAAGAGACTTCAGGTCTACACAATTTTCAATTCTTCAACTCCCTTCCCTCTTCTGCATCAGGGTGTTGAAAGAAAAATCTTCATCAGGGCCCAGTCCAAGCCGGGAATAATCAAAATGGAGAGAGCTTTAGAAAGAAGGTTGTCATTTATTGAAGGAGTCCCTGGCTGAGGAATTCTGGGAGTTGAAGTCCACAAGTCATAAAAGGGCCAAATTTGAAGACCCCTACTTAAGAACATGGGTAATTAGATGTTGCTGTTGCTTTGAAAGCTTACTCTTTGCTCCATGGTTTATTTAAAAGATTTATATTCCTCCACTTCTTTTTGGCTCAGGGGGATTTAAAACAATTCAATTAAGCATCTTTTCGCACTATAGTAAGGATCTTTTAAAGAGGCATTCAGTGAAATGCAGAATTCTTCCCCCTAAATCATACAAACCCAGCTTTTTTTTTTTTTCAACAGCTGCCATTCACTTTATAGCGAAGCAAGTAATAACTAAAGTTGTTATTTGAGAAGGAAAAAAAAAAGAAAATGCACACTAGGCAGTAATGAGCTACATTGTGTGATTTTTAATCTATTCTTTTTAGCTGTTGGGAAGTTGGGGTGGGGTGGAAATCTTTAGCATTATTTTCAGATAGTTAAGTCCACACATCATTTATGTTGACAGCTTGGCTCCAGGCTATAAGACAGACAAACCTGTTCTACATTTTCTGAGAGAGAGAGAGAGAGAGAGAGAGAGAGAGAGAGAGAGAGAGAGAGAGAGAGAGATGAGCAGAAAACGTAAACCCCTATCAATCTACTGTCACAGTTTTACAACTTATCTGTAGCTAAGCGGAAAAGAGAAAGTGGAGAGAGAGAGAGAAGAATTACTGGAAAGATACAGTATGATCTGATTCTACCAACAGATCTATCAACTTGGCTTCCAAAGCAGAGATCCCCAGCAAGATTCAGAAGGGGCAGCAGATACCCCTGCACAGATTGGGCTAATCCCTTGTACAGGCAACATTTGCTTAGGATGTATCTGAAAGTCAGAGCCCATTACCAGTTCCATGCCTAAAAAAAAAAATCACATCTGTGTGCGATCACATCAGCAAACCGCTCTGATACAACTCCATCTCAGCAACAAAACTATGAAGGCTGCAGGTGTAACCAACTGATTTGTAAGGCAGATCTCAGTCTTCCCATATTTTAAGCCAGGGGTCTTCAAACTTCGCCCTTTTATGACTTGGGGACTTTATGACTTGGGGATCTAAATTAGAGGCGAATTCTGATTTCTGTGACAGATCCAAGTGCAAGAATTGAACATCTGCATTTTTTGTCGTTCTCTTGGCTTTAATGGCCTTTTCAAATGTAATTTTATGAGTGGAACAGATACTTTTGCCTTTTGCCCTCAATTAAAGAACTGAGCTGTGGTTAGGTCATCTTTTGGCTAGTAAACAAAATGCTCCAGATGGGAAAAAAAAATTGTAACAGGATATTATTTGAAGGACACAAAGCCTACAAGCATAGAGTAAAACTGACTTATTTTTCATGTGATAGCAGTTGTTTTAAGTTGTTTTAATTCGTTTGATGAGTTCCATCGATCAGGTAGATTTTACAAAATGCTCATTCCTAGCTCATTCCTGTGATTCTGAAAACAAGTGATGGAGGTGGACCTGGTTAGTATTTAGCTAAGACAGGGGTCTTCAAACTTGGCCCTTTTGTGACTTGTGGACTTCAACTCCCAGAATTCCTCAGCCAGCATGCCTATATCATTTCATACAAGTGGCTGTCCAGTCTCTTCTTAAAAACTCCAGTGATGAAGCACCCACAATATCTGAAGGCAAGCTGTTCCACTGGTTAATCGTCCTCACTGTTAGGAAGTTTCTCCTTAATTTGAATTGGACTTAATTTGAATTGGACTGAACTGAATTCTACTCCCTATAGGCCCAAAAGTCTCTGCATGTGTTTCTAACCATATTTTTTCCCATTTTTGTTTGTGGGGGGGAAGGGTGGATTATAAAGCAACAATTAAGTTCGGATATCAAAATGTACCCTGGGGAGAATCCAGTGGGAACGTCACCCTAAATGGCACAAGAAACTTGACTTCACGTGGTTTCACCACAGAAACTCAATAACTAAATTAAAACATAACATGAGTTTGGTGTTGACAGAAGGGAGGCTAATTATGAAGCCTACAGTATCGTGATGTAACCTCCATCTCTTTTCTACATGTGTCTGACATCACAGGAAAGTATGTGAGGGAGAAAGCTTGTGAGGTGGCATCAGGACCTCATTTTGTCGCTGACTACAGATACTTCTTCAGCTGGGTCCATAATTACTGCCTGTTGCTTGCTGGATGCAATCATAAAATATTGATAATATTGAGGAAGATGTTATCCATTTAGTTGTGTCCAGTTCCTGGCAATTCTATGGGACGGGTTTTGTCCACATCTTTCAATCTTTGAGTTTTTTACATTTTCTAGCTGGTGTCAACTTCGATTGGGTCCAGCCACCATATTCATTGGAAGCCTGGCTTCCAATAATAATAATAATAATAATAATAATAATAATAATAATAATAATAATAAAAAACAATGATGAAGATGCACTGAAATTAGTATATCAGGAAGGTTTACTGACTACTGGAGAGACCAAACTGGCCTACAAGACAGATCAAATGAAGAACAGAATAGAGGCATGGGAAGAAAAAGCACTACATGGCCAGTATATTAAAAAAAATAGTGGGAAAGCAGATAATAACAAGACCTGGCAATGGCTAACAGCAGGAAAATTGAAGAAAGAGACCAAGGGACTAATTCTGGTTGCACAAGACCAAGCCTTAAGGACAAATGTATATAAAGTCAAAATTGAGAAGATAGCAACAGACAGTAAGTGCCGCCAATGCAAAGAAGCTGAAGAAACAGACCACCTGGTAAACTACTGCAAGAAGATCACACAGACTGACTACAAGCAACGGCATGACAAAGTAGCAACAATTGGAAGATCTGCAAGAAATATCATTTGCCTGTAAGCAAAAACTGGTGGGATCATAAAACAGAGAAAGTCATAGAAAATGATAAAATTAAACTGCTCTGGGACTTCAGAATTCAAACAGACAAGCACCTGCAACATAACACCCCACACTTAACAATTGTCAATAAGAAAGACAAAAAAGTCTGGATAGTGGACGTGGCTGGAGACAGCAGAATAGATGAGAAAGAACTGGAGAAGATAACAAAATACAAAGACCTACTGTACAAATAGAAATAGAAAGACTGTGGCAAAAGCAAGCAAGGGTAGTACCAATAGTAATAGATGCCTTGGGTGCAATCCCAAAACAACTGGAGCACCACTTGAACACCATTGGCATTGACAAATTCACCATTAGTCAATTGCAAAAGGCAGCCTTACTAGGAACTGCTTCCATCCTGCGACGATATCTGTAATACCATCAAATATCCACATCTGCCTATCCCAGGTCCTGGGTAAGGACTCGATAGGTAGACAAAAATGCCAAATCCAGTATGAACATCTGGCTGACTGTGCGATGATTTATAGTAATAATAATAATAGTTGGAAGGGACCTTGGAGGTCATCTAGTCCAACCCCTTCTTCAGACAGGAAACCCTATACCATTTCAGACAAATGGCTGTCCAGTCTCTTCTTAAAAGACTCCAGTGTTGGAGTATTCACAGCTTCTGGAGGCAGGTTGTTCCACTGGTTGGTTGTTCTCACTGTCAGGAATTTTTTCCTTAGTTCTAGGTTGCTTCTCTCCTTGATTAGTTTCCACCCGTTGCTTCTTGTCCTGCCTTCAGGTGCTCTGGAGAATAGCTTGACTCCCTCTTCTTTGTGGCGGCCCCTGAGATACTGGAAGGCTGCTATCATGTCTCCCCTCATCCTTCTCTTCATTAAACTAGACATACCCAATTCCAGCAACCGTTCCTTATATGTTTTAGCCTCTAGTCCCCTGATCATCTTTGTTGCTCTTCTCTGCAATCTTTCCAGAGTCTCAACATGTTTTTTACATCATGGTGACCAAAACTGGATGCAGCATTCCAAGTGTGGCCTTACGAAGGCATTGTAAAGTGGTATTAATACTAAAATTGTTCACATGATCTTGATTCTATCCCTCGGTTAATGCAGCCTAGCACTGTGTTGGCTTTTTTGGCTTTAACTCTTCCAAACATGACTGTTTTCTCCTATGAATTCCCCCACATGACATGGCCGAAATAGGTGAGATTTCATTTCGTGAGTTGGCAATAATAACACCGTCCATTTAACAGCTGACACCTTAAACAATGGATGCGTGCCAACAAATGACAGGAACAGCATTGTTCATTTGCTACATCCGTCAAGATGACTGACTACACACTAGTGTCCAATTTAAAGGTTAGGGTGGTCCTTATCCTGACTTGAAAAAAGTCACAGTAACCTATGCTGCCTCATTAACCAGAAAAAATACCTGCAGGGGGGGAAAAAAAACTACTTCTTCCCAATCTTGTTTGTTTGTTTGTTTGTTTGGGGGCTACTTCACTTAACTGGGGAACCACAACTGCAAGAGCAATTGAAAACAAAATCAGAGTCTTCACTCTTTTTCTCTAGGGAAGAAGTAGACAAGTTTACTTTACAGGCTCATTATAAAGATTACAGAGATAATGTTTGTGTAACGCCTTAAACCTTTGATACAAACTCTGTATAAGCCAAGTGATATTTCGGTTTAGTTTTATCTCTACCATTAAATATGAAACAAGGGTTTGTGTGTTTTGTTTTTTTTAGTTTTTTTTTTTCCAGCATGCATTTTATTGGAGCAACAAATGAAAGCGGTAAGAGTTTAGCCTTCTTCCATATGTTCAGGTGCTGGAATGTAATAAGATGATGCCAACATCTGTTTTGCCATGCCAGTAATGTACCCTCATGGGTCTTAGAGACAATCTATATGCTGGGGAAAAAAAAGTCATATCAATACAGCCTCATAGGACTCCGGCATATCCAAATGCAGATGAGGGACCAGAACTTTCTTTTTCCTCATGTAAACACACATCCGTACACACCCACACCTACACATGCATATACACAAAGTGCCTCTTCATCTACAAATGCAAAATTAGAATACTGCTCAGGGATGTTCATTGCTGCAAAGGCTGATTACAAATTAGAACGCATGTTATAAAAATAGCTCCAAGGATAGAGAGAAAAGCAGATCGGGCTAATCAAAAAGAGAAAAAGCTACCGATAGGAAGGCAGATATCTAGCTGGGTTGAACTATGGGGTCCTCGATGCTTTTTGAGCGGGGCTGTTAGCTTGCAAACCTTTCATTACCCAAATAGGATACACCCTCAGTATGAGAGAGTGTGGGGTTTGTTTATAAGACAGTGTGTTTTTTTTTCCTTGGTTCCCTGATTAGGTTATTGCTTTCTGCTTGACTGTTACATTCTTTTCTTGGGCTACTGGGTCTTTTGAACATCCCTTTTGTTGGAAGATGTTGTATAGGTGATATATTATTATTCTTATTATTATGGATCATTGCACAGTCAGCCAGATGTTCAGACTGGATTTGGCATTTTGTCTACCTATCGAGTCCTTACCTCGGCATTTGACTCTCTGCCACATGACTGGATAATCAAGTGCCTAGAAATAAAAGGAGTCAGTAGAAACATCAGAAAATTTGTGCAAAGATTGATGGCACAATGGAAGACACAGTTGCAGATCAATGGTGAGAGGCTGGGAGAGGTTAATATCAAGAGAGGAATATTTCAAGGAGATTCATTGTCACCATTACTATTTGTTATTGCACTGTTTCCTCTGTCAACAATACTGAATAACTCAGGACACGGCTATCAAACATCAAAAACATCTACCAGACTATCCCATCTCCTTTACATGGATGATCTGAAACTGTATGGAAAAAAACATCATCTGAAATAGAATTGCTGCTCAACGCTGTCCATAGATATAGCCAAGATATTGTTATGGAGTTTGGCTTGGACAAATGTGCCACACTTACTATCAAACAAGGAAAAGTAGTGAAAACTGAAGGAATCAAGTTGCCCCACGAAAACAACGTTAAGAGTCTGGATGAGGAAGATTACTACAAATACTTGGGTATCCTTCAAGCTGACAACATCAGGCACACTGAAGTAAAAAAAAAAAAGATTAGAGGTGAATACATCAAGACAGTGAAGAAGATCTTAAAGTCCAAACTCAATGGAGAAAATACCATAAAGGCAATCAACACCTGGGCAATTCCAGTCATTAGGTACACAGCTGGAATAGTGGACTGAACTCAAGCAGAACTAAAAGCAATGGATAGGAAGACCAGAAAAATAATGACAATGAATCATGCCCTTCATCCACGCAGTGAAATTGACAGACTTTATCTACCAAGGCAAATAGGTGGGCGTGGAATGCTACAAGTACATCAGATGGTTGAAGAAGAAAAAATGGCTTTGGAAGAATATCTGAAGAACAACAATGAAGATGCACTGAAATTAGTATATCAGGAAGGCTTACTGATTACTGGAGAGACCAAACTGGCCTACAAGAAAGACCAAATGAAGAACAGAATAGATGCATGGGAAGACAAAGCACTACATGGCCATTAAAAAAATAGCTGGGAAAGCAGATATTAACAAGACCTGGCAATGGCTAAGAGCAGGAAAATTGAAGAAAGAGACCGAGGGACTAATTCTGGCTGCACAAGACCAAGTCTTAAGGACAAATGCATATAAAGTCAAAATTGAGAAGACAGCAACAGACAGTAAGTGCCGCCTCTGCAAAGAAGCTGAAGAAACAGTGGACCACCTGGTAAGCTGTTGCAAGAAGATTGCTCAGACTGACTACATATCATAGCATCCTGGATTGCCGCAATGCCTTTGGCTTGTCTGGATGAATCCTGAATGAAACAAAACACGTCCTCTCCAGCAGCCAATACCCAGATAAACTGGTATTATCACCAGACAAACAGTCAAGCAGACCCTAATCAAGTCAAGCAGACCCTAATCAATCCCCACCAACACTGGCAGGACAAGATATTGTACATAAACAAGGAACAAATTCCACACTCTTTAGCTGGGTACTGAAATGTCTGCAAGCAATCAGCTAAGGTCAGAGAACACCAAGAACTGCACAGACATAGATTGAATTATACAAAAGTTTTTGTTTGTCTGTCTCTCATCTATCTATCTATCTATCTATCTATCTATCTATCTATCTATCTATCTATCTATCTATCTATCTATCTATCTACCTACCTACCTACCTACCTACCTACCTACCTACCTACCTACCTACCTATCTTCCTATCTATCTATCATCTTAATATGCTTTGTTACCAGGATTCACAAATGACCAATAGCTTACTGATCTGGGATGATACCTCAACAACTAAGCAGGAACTCACCTGGATAGTTTTGGGAAGATTTACAACAAAATACAAGTGGGTAAATTTTACACCACTTGTATTTACACCACCATATATATTTCTAAAATGCACCACTGGAATTCTGCTGAAAGTAAGCAGGTGCTTGGAATTCTCAACCATGCTAAAAGGAACAAGGTGCTAACATATGAGAGTGTGACGCTAGCCATGAGAGATCACAATGAGTGTTGAGAACTGTTAACACTAAGCCAAGGGGTTGTTTTTAAATAATGGTTAAGCTAAAATAAAATATTTAGCTACAAATATGCATGCCCTTCATTTAAGCTAATGCTCTACGATATTCTCTAGAGGAGTGTGATCTCATTCTATCAACCATGCAGATAAATTAACCCAATCAGTAAGGCTAACCTTATCAATCAGATTGACAGAATATCCTAGGGCATTGCTACTAATTAACTGTAATGGGACCAATTACATAAAAGTAATAATTCACATAAGTCTATGAAGAGGTCTTGTATCCTCACCCCTCTTTAGGTTTCTGTTGCCTTGCCTCGGGTACCAAACCTGTCAATAAATCAATTGGGCTTCAATGTAATTATGTCTTGATCTCCAGCTAAACATACCCTTTGAGGCTGTGTTGATGAGGGGGATTCCTACAAATAAGGACCAGGCTACTGTTACTGTTACTGTTGCTAAGGAAACTCCATGGATATCGCAATAAAAGCATCTAAATTCTTTATGTACCTTTAATTTACATACATCTCCCTAAAGTACTACCAGCACTGATTCAAATTTCACCAATTTCTGGTATTAGAAGAAAAGAAGAATGACATGCTAATCCCACGTTTGCACAAAGCACTCTACATCCCTGATCAAGATTTCAGAGGATTTCCTTATAGTTGTGAAATGTGGAAAGAAAAGGAGTCCCTGCAGATTTTACTCTGCTAGTTGTTAATGATTATCGGGGATGGTGCTCATCTCTCTTTCAAGGGCATTGAGCCAACGCTGTCAAAAGACGTTTCTGCAGTCATGTGGTCAACATGACATCATGGAATGCTGTTAGCCTCCCACTGAAGTATCTATCTCACCGTTGCAGTGACTCTGGGCAGCTTACAATATGCCAAAAAGGTTAAAAGAAAAGATAATGCAAAATGATTAAAATTAAGAGGATTAAATAAGAAACTCAAAATCAGTGTTTCTCAACCTTGACAATTTTAAGGCATGTGGACTTCAACTCCCAGAAATCCACAGCCAGCAATGCTGGCTGTGGAATTCTGGGAGTTGAAGTCCACATGCCTTAAAATTGTCAAGGTTGAGAAACACTGCTCAAAAGCAATGCTTGTTCCTTGCTCCACTTCATAGTTGGTTAACAAATGAGAGCATCTCCATATCCCTTAGTTCCACTATAATCATGGAATCTGAGTCAGAAAGAAGGAGAAGGAGAAGGAGAAGAAGGAGAAGAAGAAGAAGAAGAAGAAGAAGAAGAAGAAGAAGAAGAAGAAGAAGAAGAAGGAGAAGGAGAAGGAGAAGGAGAAGGAGAAGGAAGAGAGGAGAAGGAGAAGGAGAAGAGAAGAGAAGGAGAAGGAGAGAAGGAGGGAGAGAAGAGAGAAGAAGAAGGAGAAGAGTGGAGAAGAAGAAGAAGAAGAAGAAGAAAGAAGAAGAAGAAGAAGAAGAAGAAGAAGAAGAAGAAGAAGAAGAAGAAGAAGAAGAAGAAGAAGAAGAAGACGAGAAGAAGCAGAAGAAGAAGAAGAAGAAGAAGAAGAAGAAGAAGAAGAAGAAGAAGAAGAAGAAGAAGAAGAAGAAGAAGAAGAAGAAGAAGAAGAAGAAGAAGAAGAAGAAGAAGAAGAAGAAGAAGAAGAAGAAGAAGAAGAAGAAGAAGAAGAAGTAGTAGTAGTAGTAGTAGTGGTAGTCGGCAAAGCTGTTCCACTGGTTGATTGTCCTCACTGTCAGGAAGTTTCTCCTTAATTCCAGGTTGCTTCTCTCCTTGATCAGTTTCCAACCATTCTTTCTCATCCTTCCCTCTGGTGTTCTGGTTAACAACCTGACCCCTTCTGCCTAGTGACAGCCCCTCAGATACTGGAATACTGCTATCATGTCTCCCCTATTTCTCCTTTTCTTTAGACTAGCCAAACCCAAGTCCCGCAGCCGTTCTTCATATGTTTTAATCACCAGGCCTTTGATCATCTTAGTTGCTCTTCTCTGAATTTTTTTCCAAACTCTCCATATCTTTTTTGTGATATGGTGACCAAAATTGGCTGCAGTATTCCAGGTATGGAATATTGTTTTTGCTGTTATTTGCAAAACATGTCACCTGCTCTCCAGTTCCATCTTGATTTAGTTCAGCTTTGACTGCTTCATGTAGCTTCAATGGTGAAATAAAAGTATAATTTTTCTAACCATTGTGATTAACTCCAGGTTTTGTTTTCCCCAATGATGTTCCAGACTCTCTTATTTCTTAAAAATCAAGAGGCCTGCTTAGTTTCCATCAGAAGCAAAAGGATTCCTAATAGTAATCATATGAATTGATCAGGTTTTTTCGTATAAGTTCTTCCCATTTTTTTTTTTTTTTCCTTCTGCTGAAGTAGAAGGAAGCGATCAGGAGCAATTCCCAAACTAAAAGCTGTTAAAGCATTTAAAATAAACTGTGTTTCTCCTATCTTGCTCCAGGTGCTTTCCAAGATAATGTGTGTAAGTCTACTGTAATGATGTTTACTCAACAAAGAGCTTGACAACTGTACTCCTTTATTGATTGTTTTTGCCTTTCTGTGCCGAGTAAAACAATTAATTTATATGATGGTTAAAAAAAAAAGAAAGAAAGTCTTCATGCATAGCACTTGCAGCAATTTTGACCTAATATTGTATTCATTTAATCTGCTTTACAAAATTGCTGGAGGAAATATTCAGCTGTTTCCTGAAAGACTGACTTGGGGATTATCGGAGCTGGATAATTGTTGAACGGATCAGATGTGGGAAGAAATACTTTATTTGACATTAATCTTCCTGAAATGGGCAATGAATTTGAGAAATAGATTGCTGTCTGACTGGTTTGCCAAAATACCTCTTGCTGGGAGCAACTGTAGCGCTTTCTCTCTCTCTCTCTCTCTCTCTCTCTCTCTCTCTCTCTCTCTCTTTTTTTTTTTTTTTAAAAAAAAAACAGGCTCTTTTAACCGTTTTCAATCTTTATTGAACATCTGTTATTTCTTCCTTCTCTGGAATGTAATTATGCAGGACTCCAGCATAAAACAGGTTGTGTACTTAATAAGAGACATCTCAAAACATCCCTGCAGATGTTTCTTTCATGTATTCTGATTCTCTCCTGCTTTTAAAATGCACGCGCACAACATATGGAAGCTTCCGAAAATAGGTCTGCAAATCACAGACTTCTAGAAACTTCGTAAGGACAGTTTCAGAACACTTCAGAGGAAAATGAAATGGACAACACTCCTGAACTGAACCTTAAAGTCCTAGGGCAAGTCAGTTTCAAACAATTCCCAGAATAATAGCCTTAAAGGCAAACTCTATTAATGCCTAAGGAATTTCAATGTCATTCAGATGTCGTATATAGCAATAGCAACAGCACTTAGACTTATATACCACTTTACAGTGCTTTACAGCTCTCTCAAAGCAGTTCATAGAGTCAGCATCTTGCCCCCAACAACCTGGATCCTCACTTTACCGACCTAGGAAGGATGAAAAGCTGAGTCAGCCTTGAGCTGGTGAGAATCGAACTGCTGGCAGTGAGCAGAGTCAGCCTGCAATACTGAATTATAACCACTGCCCCGCCATGACAATAGAACAGAACAGAATAGCACTTAGACTTATGTACCGCTTCACAGTGCTTTACAGCTCTCTCTAAGTGGTTTACAGAGTCAGCATCTTGCCCCCAACAATCTGGGTCCTCATTTTACCAAGCTAGGAACAATGGAAGGCTGAGTCAACCTTCAGCCAGTCAGGATTGAACTGCTGGCAGTCAGCAGAGTCATCCTGCAATACTGAATTCTAAACATTGCCCCACCATGGCAGTGCAGTGCAGTGCAGTGCAGTAGAGTAGAGTAGAGTAGAGTAGAGTAAAAAATGGAATAGAATAGAAAAATGGAATGGAATGGAATGGAATGGAATGGAATGGAATGGAATGGAATGGAATGGAATGGAATGGAATGGAATAGAATAGAATAGAATAGAATAGAATAGAATAGAATAGAATAGAATAGAATAGAATAGAATAGAATAGAATAGAATAGAATAGAATAGAATAGAATAGAATAGAATAGAATAGAATAGAATAGAATAGAATAGAATAGAATAGAATAGAATAGAATAGAATAGAATAGAATAGAATAGAAAATAGAATGGAATGGAATGGAATGGAATAGAATAGAATAGAATAGAATAGAATAGAACAGAACAGAATAGAATAGAATAGAAAATGGAATGGAATGGAATGGAATAGAATAGAATAGAATAGAATAGAATAGAATAGAATAGAATAGAAAATGGAATGGAATGGAATAGAATAGAATAGAATAGAACAGAACAGAACAGAACAGAACAGAACAGAACAGAATAGAATAGAATAGCCCTTAGACTTATATACTGCTTCACAGTGCTTTGCAGCCCTCTCTAAGCGGTTTACATAGTCAGCCTATGGCCTCCAACAATCTGGGTCCTCGTTTTACCAACCTTGGAAGGATGGAACGCTGAGTCAACCCTGAGCCAGTGAGAATCAAACTGCTGGCAGTGAGCAGAATTAGCCTGCAGTACAGCATTCTAACCACTGCCCCACCACAGCTCCTCTATAAACTAAAGACAATAATGTCTCTTTCAGCCCTTCTGAGATGCAATCAAAGCATTTGCTTTAAAATACCCACATCTCTCGATCGTTAGTGATTCCAATGAACACACAACTGAAATGATGAACTTGGAAGCAAGTTCGTTGATATACATTTTCTCTCTACTAATCGATTCACCTGTATCTCTTTAGATTTCACAGATACACTATTGAATCTCTGGTAGGGTAAAGAAGCAATAACTGTCACCAGTGACAAAGAATTTCAGCACAGGTAAGTGTGTAAGCAGAAACAGAGCATCAGACTCAATAAAACTCGAACAGCAAACCCAGAAAGATGTATCCTGATTCATTTAGTTCTATAAAAGGTCTGCAGGTTCATGAAATTTGATCATGTTTTATGTAATTAGAGACTGCAAATCTATAAGTAGCTGTAGCTCTCAGCATGAAAAAAACAAAGGATGAATTTTTTTAACCCTGCAGTGGGCTAAACACTAGCAGAAAGTGTCATAGAATTCACTAAGGTTGGTTTATATTCATTTTGTTTTGTATTTTTAGAGAAATTGGTTGATTACTGTCTATGTAATAGCCAACCTGTTTATTTAGGGTACAGTTCAACATATGCCAGCTAAGAAAAGGAGAATATTTTCTTTTATTATTTTGATTTAGCAAAGTTATATGACTGTACATCTTAAAATTTGCTCTATGTGATGGCCAATAGATAATCTCTTTCCCTCCCCCCCTCCCTCCCTCCCTCCCTCTCTCACAACAAGCACACCAGTTTAAAAATAAGGCCCTTGACAATACAAAAGAATATTTCCATACTGGACTTTATTAATATCCTATCCAGTTTCTGAGGGAAAAGCCAGGTCTTCGCCTATTTGTAAACTGGTTAAGTATTTTGTGTGAATGCATCTTGAGGAAATTAACTCAGCATCCACAGATATCACATTTATAAGGTCTGTATTACAAAAAGTAGTGCAGCAGTCTTGAGTATAAAGCAGGGGTCTTCACACTTGGCCCTCTTATGACTTGTGGACTTCAACTCCCAGAATTCCTCAGCCAGCTTCCATTTTGTTTGTTAGATTTAAGACAGGAGTCTTCAAACTTGGCCCTTTTATGACTTGTGGACTTCGACTCCCAGAATTTCCTCCCCTGGCTGAGGAATTCTGGGAGTTGAAGTCCACAAGTCATAAAAGGGCCAAGTTTGAAGACCCCTGATATAAAGAGTTGCTTCTCACTTTGATCAGTTTCCATCCATTGCTTCTTGTCCTGCCTTCAGATGTTTTGGAGAATAGCTTGACCCCCTCTTCTTTGGGGCAGCCCCTGAGATATTGGAAGACTGCTATCATGTCCCCCTTGTCCTTCTCTTCATTAGACTAGACATAACCAATTCCACCACCATTCTTTATATGTTTTAGCCTCCAGTTCCCTGATCATCTTTGTTGCTTTTCTCTGGAATCTTTCTAGAGTGTCAACATCTTTTTTTTACATCGTGGTGACCAAAACAATGGACATGTCTGAACTGGCAAGAATGATGCAGTATTATGAAAGTTGGGAAGTTCACTAATCATAGCAAACTCATTCTTCAATTTCAGGTACAAAGCCATGCACACAAATACACAACTTGATGTGACCTGAGGTAATTGATCAACTTTCCATTGAAACCTTGGAAACTGAGACAGGAACAGAACTGATCTCAAATTAAAATTGTTCCATCTATTTCAGGTCCCTGAATCTTTTACTAAATATAAGTAGAGACCTTTTAAACTGCTTCCTAAATACCACATATTTGAAAATAGAAGATTATAAGATTATTTATTTATCTGGAATGATCTCTATTTTCCTCCAAACAGAAGGTTAAAAATAATTCAATGGGAAAGTAACGTATAAAATCTCATTGAGGAATCAGGTGGAATTTTGCTGGTTGTTTTTTTTTTTTCCTCTCCGTCAAAGCAACTTTAAGTTGCAAACTGATTTTATCACAAAAATGTTGCAGGATTTATTTAACAGAAGTCATAAATATGTGCCTATTTGATGCAGACATTTCTTTTGTAACGTAAGCAAAAAATAGAGAGGAGGGGTAGTGCATTTCTGCATCTTTGAAGTTGCAAACCAATCCTTTATTCTATGTCCTTATCTGCTTTCAACTCCGAAAGTGAGGAAGCTAAGAATTAAAGGAGAAAACTCAATGAAAGGCAAATGAATGACAAATGCTGGATTTGCCATAGATAAAACATGATTTTACACAAAAAAAATCACAACAGTGCTGCTTATTGGAAACAGGGCGATTAAACCAGACGGGTTAATTTTAATCTTAAGCCCTTTTAATTAGCAGTTGTTGATGATGCTGTGACATTCTGATGACAGAGGTTTAATGGCTTCACCGCTGATCTTGATCAGAGCAGAAATGATCAGTCTGCAACATTATTTCAATGACTTTCAGTATAAAAGTGAAAGTTGTTTCCACTCGTATTTCATGCACCCCTACTACCAAGGAGTCATATTTGCAGAAACAGCAGCCCACATGGCTCCCTGTTATTTCATTAAGGTCGGGTGGAATACTAAGGTTTCCTGTAATTACCTAATGAAAGCAAAAGTCCTCTTTACTGCTTTGTTACTTTGTATGTGGGTGTACCAACTATTTCGCCTCTAGAAATTTAGTTTCAAGTAAAATCTAACGTATATATGATATCTGTTAGGATGGGATGGGAATTCCACATTTATCTCTATACATCTGATATCTGTGAATAGGGTAGGGTAGGGTAGGGTAGGGTAGGGTAGAGTAGAGTAGAGTAGAGTAGAGTAGAGTAGAGCAGAGCAGAGCAGAGCAGAGTAGAGTAGAGTAGAGTAGAGTAGAGTAGAGTGTAGGGTAGGGTGGGGTGGGGTGGGGTGGGATGGGATGGGATGGGATGGGATGGGATGGGATGGGATGGGATGGAATGGGATGGAGTAGAGTAGAGTAGAGTAGAGTAGAGTAGAGTAGAGTGTAGGGTAGGGTGGGGTGGGGTGGGATGGGATGGGATGGAATGGATTGGGATGGGATGGAGTAGAGAAGAGTAGAGTAGAGTAGAGTGTAGGGTAGGTTAGGGTAGGATACGGTAGGGTAGAGTGGGATGGGATGGATTGGGATGGATTGGGATGGGATGGGATGGAATAGAATAGAATGTAGAATAGAATAGAATAGAATAGAATAGAATAGAATAGAATAGAATAGAATAGAATAGAATAGAATAGAACAGAACAGAATCTGTATGTGAAAATAAACTCCACAAATGTTAGTTTATATACAGAAATTCTGTAACTGTGATTGCAATGTTTTGTTTTTCTAGAACATACATATATCATCTGTCAGCTAAGCAAAACACAAAGTATATATTTTATATTTCCACAATACTATTAATAGCTCAGAGATCTTCAAACAAGGATCAGGTGGCTGCATTTAGTTCCTAAAAGGAGGACAGATCTGATTAGTACATGGATGGAGCTCACCCAAGAAAGCAGAAAGCTGCAGACCAATTAGAAAATATTTTTAAAAATAAATAAATACATACATACATACATACATACATACATACAATTCTGGAAATAGGGCAGAGTAAGCCAGTTCTGAACAATCACCAAAATTTGGGAGAAACCCTACCCTTACAATATTCTAGAGCAGTGGTTCTCAACGTTTGTGTGACGGCGACCCCCGTCACACAAACGTTCTGCGCATGCATGGCGCCGCCCCCATGCGTGGTGCGCATGCGCGGCGCCGCCCCCTAAGGGGAGAAAATGGCGGATCGCCTTCTTTGGCGACCCCCGAAAAATGGTCGATCGACCCCAAATGGGGTCGCGACCCATAGGTTGAGAACCGCTGTTCTAGAGAATCACGCAATATCCAATAGCACCAAAGTTTAAAGTGTACTGTAAACAATTCAACAACTTCATTCACGTTCCTACTGATTCACAAAGCTTGTCTTGGAAAACAAAGACTCATTCTTGGAAAGACTCCCTTTATGATATTTGCACATAAAAGTTGCCAAAACATTGCTCACAGGGATGCAGTAATCCAACATTCTCATACATGAATATTCCTTAAAACTGGGGGGGGGGGAATCACCTCTGCTAATTAATATCAAATGTGACTCTAACCCTAACACTCAAAGATACTTTGCCCTGACACTTTAACTAGAGCTAATTTCTTTTGTATTAAGCTTGATTTATTTACTAGATTCATTTATTTACTAGATTTGTGTTCCATTTTAACTCCTGACTCTACACGGTCCTCCAGTTTCTTCTTTCAATTTCTCTGAGCTCAGCTGCAAGAGCATGACTAGCTTTTTATACTAGGAAGAAATTGAATAAATCTGGGGAAATGTCCCAGCTGCTACCTGAGGACTAGGTCTACCCTGGCACTGAAATATATACATTTCCAACATTATGTCAAGCACAAAGAATCAGGACCATTCATAAGGTGGCAGCATAGAAGATTTATTCAAGCCTACACACAAAAATCTGGTCAACTCAAATTCAACACTCAACTGGTGCCAGATAACAGTCCACGGAATTTCAGGAGAGGCTGGGCTTGAAGCCACTGTGGGGATGTAATGATTCTGACCTGCCAACAAAAGTGCGTATAGTCAAGGCCATGGTTTTCCCAGTTGCAATGTACGGCTGTGAAAGTTGGACCATTAGGAAGGCTGAGTGCCAAAGAATTGAGGCCTTTGAACTTTGGTGTTGGAGAAGACTCCTGTGAATCCCCTAGACTGCAAGGCAATCAAACCAGTCAGTCCTAGAGGAGATCAACCCTGACTGCTCTTTAGAAGGCCAGATCCTGAAGTTGAAACTCAAGTACTTTGGCCACCTAATGAGAAGGAAGGACTCACTGGAGAAGAGCCTAATGCTGGGAAAGATTGAGGGCAATAGAAGAAGGGGATGACAGAAAATGAGGTGGTTGGATGGAGTCACTGAAGCAATGGGCGTGAGCTTCAATGGACTCGAGAAGATGGTAGAGGACAGGAAGGCCTGGAGGAACGTTGTGCATGGGATCGCGATGAGTTGGACACGACTTCGCAACTAACAACAACAAAGTATTCTCAGATGACAGGCTTAACTCCACCCGCTCAGCTCTACCTGCTCTTCTTCTACCTCGTAGTGTAGGTACTGCTTAAAAGGGGCGTTGTCTTACCTGAACGCCTTTTCTCAGCACGGAGATGGAGAACCCACCAATGATTTAGACTGTGTTCCTGCCCAATCAGATCAAGTCAGCAAAAGTTGCCACGCCTGTCCTGGACCATAGAGATCCCAGTCTTGACGTGAGCATAGCCATTGACTGACTGCAAGATGTTGTGGCTCACTAAACTAAGACTAACCCTAGGCCTAAATGACCTGCAAGGGTGGGAGAGGATTCTCCATCTCCGTGCTGAGAAAAGGCGTTCAGGTAAGACAATGCCCCTTCTCCAGCACTGGAGATGGAGAATCCACCAATGGGACATACCAAAGCCTACTGTCCCTGAGGGTGGGGAGTAGACCGGTCCGATGTGGCACTTTGATGTATGACCTGCTGAAGAACCCTCCTACCGAAGAAGGCCTCTGCCGAGGCAAACCTATCGATCCTGTAGTGCCATATAAAAGGAGTGGACAGCTAAGCCTGCCGCGGTCCGGGGACTTCGGAAAGGAACGCTGGTGTAGAGCGAGCACTTCCTTATCCAAGGGGGGAAGGTCCGCGCCTGGAGGCTTGTAAATAAAAGAAAGAAACGGAGCTTTCTGTCCCTCCGATCTGCCACCTAACAGCTGATTGGCACTGGCCTCATGGTGCGCATGCGCCCCCGGCTGAGAAGGGGACGATTGTAAGGCCGCAAACTGAAGAAGGAAAAAAGGAGGCGACTTGTTTATACAGACGCTGAAATTGCAGCCGCAACTCCAAAAGACCCCAGCAATGTGGGATTCCTGAGGGAGATCCTGAGCATGTCTCGAAAAAGCCTCCTCCACCAATGCTCATATTCAGCCACCGGAGCTGCAAATGCAAGCTCCGGTAGAATGAGGCCGATTTAATACCAGCTGGGGACTAACAGCCGTTAGTCCACAGTTGAATCCAGCAATTTAGGGGCTTTGAGAGAGGTCTATTTGCTGGGGTGGTTAGGGGGAGGTAAGGAAGGAGCCCCTTCCTTAGAGAAACTCAGTTTTTTATCCCCCCTCCCCCAAATCAGGAATTGAGAGGAAATTAGGATGTTCTTGCATGGAATAAATTGCTAATAGAAAGCCAAATTCTGTACTGAATACAGCACTGCACAGCAAACTGGGGAAATGGAAAATCCACCAATAGAGACTGTACCTGCCTAAGAGCCAAACTTGCACGTCTGCCCTGGGCGAGATCAAGTCAAGACTGGGATCTCTATGGTCGAGGACAGGCGTGGCAACTTTGGCTGACTTGATCTGATTGAGCAGAAACACAGTCTAAACCACTGGTGGATTCTCAATCTCCAGTGCTGGAGAAAGAAGATGTTTTTCTATGCCTTTAATAGATTGAGACTTCTAAATCACAAAGGAGATGGAAAATCTTGCATTATCAGACAGAAAATATGTCCTATCAATCAAAGGTCCCTCAACCTTTTGGGCACCAGGGACCAGTTCCCTGGAGAGAGGGGGTGTTTTTTGAGGACTGGAGGGGGCGTGGTTTTGTATGCTGCCTGCATCCCATGGATGAGGCTTCGTTTGTTTGCACAGACCAGTTTCAGACATGCCACGGTCCTGTACTGGACCGTGGACCTGAGGTTGGGTTCTCCTGATATGAATGACCCTGGGGAAGGAGCAGATACAGATAGTCCTCGACTTTAGAACTGTTTGCTTAGTGACTGCTCGAAGGTACACCATCACTGGAAAAGTGACCATTTTTTCACTCTTACAACCATTGTTGCAGTGTCCTCGTGGTCATGTGACCAAAATTTGGAGGTTTGGCAACGGCTTCATATCAATGATGGTTGGAGCATCCCTGGACTGTATGTGAACACCCTTTGTGATGTTCTGACGAGCAAAGTCAATGGGAGAAGCCAGGTTCACTTAGCAATCGGATTTTATTAACTCCACAACTACAACGATTCACTTAACCACTGTGGCAAAGAAAAGTTGTAAAAGGGGGGGGGCAAAACTCACTTAGCAAATGTCTCCCTCAGCAGCATAAATTTTGAGCTCCATTATGGCCGTACGTCGAGGACCAGTGGTGGGATTCAGCCGGTTCGCACCAGTTTAGTAGAACTGGTAGCTAAATTTTGTTGAGTTTGGAGAACCGGCTGAATGCATACTGCTTCTGGAACTCCGTTCTAGGCCTCAGAGGTCTGGAGGAGGCCTCCCAAGCCTAGAACAGCCCACCGGAAGTGCATGGATGTCACTTCTGAAGTCCGTTCTAGGCCTGGGAGGCCTGGAGGAGGCCTCCCAAGACCTAGAATGGCCTGCCGGAAGTGCGTGATCCCACTTCCGGAAGTCCATTCTAGGCCGCGGAGGCCTAGGCCTGCATCCATGCAGAGAACCGGTTGTTCAGATATTTGAATCTCACCGCTGTCGAGGACTCTCTGTATTTTGATTTCATTGCATTTATTAAATTTAACATAGCCATCCAGTACCAGGAGACTAACAACATCCATATTTGTTTGTTTGTTTGTTTGTTTGTTTAACTTTTAAGGTGTTTTGTCACTCCCTTTCCCTTTTATGTTAGTTTGTATTTGAATGCACGATGTCAAAACTGAATTAAGATCTGATAAAGTGATATCCACTAAAAATACCCGTGAAACAATTCAAACATTTAAGTTGCTTTGTATTGAGGTTTATGTTTAGAGTACAAATACGTGCATGCAAGTCCTTTAAGTGGTGTTAGGTATGTTGTTTTCACCGAGATATACTAACCAGAATCAGACACTAAATGATAGTTTTGGAGAAAGAGTTAATCATTGACTATCTCTGTATCAATTCTACCTGGTGATACATAGGAATTCTAATGAAACTGGATATGGCATTATTTCACAAAATTAATCTGCAAATCATGCAGGGATTTCTTGCATCTCTTTATTATCATTATTAGGTAAATAATAAAAAAAAATTTCTATCAAAGCCCACCGTAGAATTAACCGGCAAAGCCATTAGAAGATAGGTACAGCAAATCAGGATTGTACAAATAACTGCCCGGTAACATAAAAATAACAATTTTGAAGTAACAGCAAAAAAAAAAACGATGTAAAAGATTTACGATAAAAGATTAGCTCTGTACATGGAGAATTGACTAAACACGTAGAGACAATCTTCATCAAACAGGATAATATATTGGACAGTTGAAAAATATGGGGGGGGGTTGTGCGTGTACTGTTTCTTTAGAGTTGTGGCTTTTGGCTGTTCAAACTGGTGTTGACACTATAGGCATTCAAAGTTATCAATAGCTCATAAATTATTGTACAAACTCATGCCCGCAAAAACAAACAAACAAAACAAAAAAAAAAAACAAAAACCAAAGCAAAGCAGTAACCTATTCCATTTTTTTTCCTACAAATAATCTTGACACTGAAATATCTTTCTATTGAACTTAAGTCAAATAATTCTCCTCTCTATCCTGGAACACTTTAAAAATGTGTTATTAACCACACAGATGTCAAAGAAATCCTGCCTTCTATTTATATGAAAGGGATGATGGAAACAGACAAAAATTGTCTACTCAGTTCTAAAGATGAGAAATAAATTGTTCGGTCTGGAAATGTTAACTGGTTTTTAGTTAGAAGGATTAGCCATTTCCCTTTTGATTTTATAGAGAAAAATGACAGCTGAAATGACAAAGAAATATGAAGCACTCCCTGTCACATCAGCTTCTTATTGAATGCTAAGAGAAGCTTCTAGCCAAAACATCCACCACAAAAATATAACTGATTGCTGTAGACTTGAAAGACTGAAGTCAAGAGTTGTGTTTTTTTTTTTTTTAATGTGTCACTTTTTCTGTGCTTCAAACTAACTCATCTAACAGGCTGCTGTTCGCTTCTGACAATTTGTCTGTTCATTTATTGTTATAAATTTAAGCCTTTTTTTTCTTAATGAAATAATGCACTTGGATCTAAATATACCACTTCATCCTCCAGGTAAAGTTAATGTGTCTGAAATTTCTGTAGAACCTGCTTGGGACTGGTATCACTAATTGGAATTTCTTGAATCCTTTTTTATTATTTCTATGAAGAAAAAAAAAAAAAAAACCCAGACCATTTAGTGGGTCTAGCTGGAGAAATGGATTGTTTGTTATTTGCTTCCCCCCACTTTTTATATTTATGTCACAAGCTCTAAAAGCACTATTTTGTCAGCTTTGCAATTAAAATTCTCCAAAACAGAAGGGTTGCATTTTAAACTTTTAAAAAAATAAGATTTGATTTTGTTTATCTCCTATTCAATTTATCTTTCCCAAGATAAGACATCAGGCTCAAATCATCCACACCAGTGGTTCTCAACCTGTGGGTCGGGACCCCATTTGGGGTCGAACGACCATTTCACGGGGGTCGCCAAACAACGCAGTCCGCCATTTTTTCCCCCTTTTCCTTAGCTGTGCTACTCCCTTTTATTCTATTGGCTTTTGAAAGCCAATAGAATAGACTCTCTTGAATAGAGTCTAATTCTATTGGCTTTCAAAAGCCAATAGGAATTGTCCAGGCTGTCTCTGCCCTGCTGAGCCCACCAAAAGTCCCATTCTGCAAACGGTGCTGCACCAGTTGAGTAGTCCTCGACTTACGACCGGTTGGGGGTCGCGGCATTAAAAAGGTTGAGAACCACTGATCCACACACTTCTAATCCACACAGCTAGGAAGACATATTATCGAATTGCTTCATATTTTATATTTTGACAGATGACGATGCAGAAAGGAAGTAAAAGGTGTGAGAGCCATTTATTTCTCTCACACACTGGGTTTAAGCGAAAACACCAAGTGGAGGATCTTCTGGAAAAAAGTCTAGTCAGCAAGGATTATCACATTTCTATCCCAAACCTGGATGTAACACAAGGATGTAACAATGGGGAACATTTTCTGTGATAGCAGATTTGAAATTTCCAACCTTTATTTTGCCTCCAATCTGTGTCTAGCCTCCTATAGACTCAGTTTTCTGCTACACTACGGTATTTTTTCTGAAATGAAATTTTGTTTGGTAGAGTTTGATGCATGAATTAGGAACCATTCGTTCTAGGAACAATTTTTATTAAAAAGGAGTTAGTTAAGACTTTTTTTTTTACTAGAAGACGGAACCAAACATGTACAGAGAACATGTCTCCTTAATGTTCAGTGCAACTTAACCTATTCCTCTGGAGAACCACAGCAAATCTTAGATAAATACAGAAGAAATTCATGAGCAAAAAGATCTTTATGCTGGGGATTCTCTACTTTCAGACATTAAACAAAAGTGGCAAACAATAATGTGATAAATGTAAAGGATTAGAAGTGTGGATAAAATACCAAAAAGGACCAAGTGGAAAATAATTTGGGACATCATTCTTACTAAATGCAGATCTGCTTCCAAATCATCAAAATTAAATAATTCTTGAATAACCACCATTACTGTAATATCATTATTGTCTTCAAGAATGGTCTGCAAAAGGGAAAACGGACAATTGGACCTACTTAATTCCTTGAACATCTACATCACAAATCCCCCTCCATTAAGATTTATTTAAAGCTAAGCAAGTAGGCAATTAGTAGCTTGCTGGAGCTGTCAATCAGAGGGGCAATGTGGGAAGAATTTAAATAGCTTGGCAATATAGATTGCCAGTCCTGAAACTTGAACATTTATATCTTCTTTCTTCTCTTTTTTCTCTCTCCTCCTTTTTCTTTTCTTTTTTTTCCCGCAAGAAAACAAAAATTGCAGTCATTCATATAAATAACAAGATGATGGTGGGGTCTTTTGTTATTATATGTATTAATATTTATATCAAACCAGCTGAAATATCCTATGACAGGGTTTGTTTGTTTTTTACAAATGAACATTAGAACAGATAGATTTTGGGCTGCTGTAGGAAGTCTCCCAATGTTGCTTTGTCCACTGATGATAGATAGATAGATAGATAGATAGATAGATAGATAGATAGATAGATAGATAGATAGACAGACAGACAGACAGACAGACAGACAGACAGACAGACAGACAGACAGACAGACAGACAGAGTCCTCCTTCCATTATGTATTCAAGATGGACAGTGATTAATATGTATATGTTATTTATATGTAAGAGTGTAGGTCTATACATATGTTGTATATAATATGTTTAAATGTGTGTTATGTATGTGTACACTTTGAAAGCAAGCAACTAAATTTCATTTTTAATGTGTGCCGTTGTGCCCACAATAAAAATGGTAATAAAGGTTATCTATCTATCTAAAATAGATATAGATAGATAGATAGATAGACAGACAGACAGATAGACAGACAGACAGACAGACAGACAGACAGACAGACAGACAGACAGACAGATAGATAAAGGTATTAAGGACAAATTTAAATAAAGTTTAAGTTGGGTGTCATTCCACTGGCTTCTATTTAAGATTGCTACTCAGATTGTTGGCTGTGTAGGTACAACAACAGCCAGGGAAATGACTGAAGTCTGGGAAATGGGTCCCTTGTCGGTCAACAGGAGTACTGATTTATTATCAGTTTATCAAGTACTTAGGAGCTGAGGAATCAGCAGCACAAGGAAAAAAAAACAGCCAAATGCTGGCCATCAACCAGTTAAGTAATAGGAAGGCACCACATAAATACGAAGCATAGAGTAGCCCAAAGCACACATTCTGGTAGAGAAAGGTTCCCTGAGGGTGGCTTCAGCACAGCTCTGAAAGCTTGGAAGACTGAACCACTGGTCCCAGTGACTGACCCAGATTTGATTATTTAAGATGTTCGTGTTATTTTTGATGCAATATGCCTACACACACACAGAGAGAGAGAGAGAGAGAGAGAGAGAGAAACCCCTTAATGCATACACCCTTATGCCTCCAGTTTGGCTTTCTGTAGGAATTCTTGCAAAATTTCATGCAGTAAAAGGATTACCGAGTTAATCAGAGGCATAAGCATAAGCCAATGAATCCAGCAATCATTTCTCTTTTTTAAGGCATTTTAATAGACTCTGTGTACTGCTGCACTGATTTCCTTCTATGCTCTGCTTTGGTTAATATCGCAATCTCATTGTGTATTATGGAATGGAATGGAATGGAACAGAGTGGAATAGAATAGAATAGAAAAATGGAATGGAATGGAGTGGAGTGGAGTGGAGAATGGAGAATATAGAATAGAATAGAATAGAATAGAATAGAATAGAATAGAATAGAATAGAATAGAATAGAATAGAATAGAAAATATAGAATGGAATGGAATAGAATAGAAAATATGGAATGGAATAGAATGGAATAGGAGAGGAGAGGATAATAGAATAGAATAGAATAGAATAGAATAGAATAGAATAGAATAGAATAGAATAGAATAGAATAGAATAGAATAGAATAGAATAGAAAATATGGAATGGAATAGAATGGAATAGGAGAGAAGAGAAGAGAAGAGAAGAGAAGAGAAGAGAAGAGAAGAGAAGAGAAGAGAAGAGAAGAGAAGAGAAGACCTTCCTTGTTACTTTAAATGTACATTAATCAGCATACATTAAAATGAGATTTCGTTGCATTCAGCTCTCAAAGGGTAAGCACCTCCAATATACCCTGCATAAACATGACAACAATAATAATAATTATGCATATACCGCCCTACACACATATATGACTCATTGACTTCTGCATCCATTTTATGTATCTCTGATAACCCACCCACTCCGAGCATTGTGCTATATAAACTCATCAGCAAATACCCCTCCCCCAAATAGAAGGCGGACATGTTCCCCCTCTGTGAAAAAGGCAGTAAAATAGATATATGACTAATCTCACTTTAGAGGTTTTTCTGTAGCTCATATCTAGAGTTGATTGCCCTTGAAACAAATTTGTGTCCTCTGAACAACAACAAACCCACAGTTCTTCACAAGGCACTTGAAAGAGGTGCTTTGTTAAAAGGTTAGTATAAACAAAGCACTTGTCTTTCAAATGCTGGAATGTGATTGTCCTTCTGGGACTTGAATTAATAATAATAATAATAATAATAATAATAATAGTAAAGTTGGAAGGGACCTTGGAGGTCATCTAGTCCAACCCCCTGCTCAGGCAGGAAACCCTACACCACAATTCTGGGAGTTGAAGTCCATGAGTCATAAAAGAGCTGAGATTGCCTACCCCTGGGCTAAGTCATGGTAGACAGCTCTGTCAAGGTTTATCAGCCCTGAAAATTCTGTGTAATCTCCATATTGGAAGCAACACGTCTCAAAATATTTCAAACGTGTACCAACCAGATACTCACAACCAAGGAGAGACAGCTGTGTCTCCATCTTCTGGTTGCGAGTTATCTGGCTGATCTCTGTGAGAGAAAAAAAAAAATATTATACTGTTTGGTCTGCCCAGCAGGGCTATAATTAAATTATAAATAAAATTAAAACTTATCTGAAGCTCTGAATTTAGGAAGGCTCATTCTGATCATTTCGCTATCTTGATTATTCTGCTGCACTTCCACCTGAGTGCCTGGCGGATAAGTTTCCACATCACCTGCTACTCAACACTGAATTTGAGACCATTTGCAGGCAAAGCACGTGTTTCTCTATTGAAGGCTATGTTCTGTTTGAAAAAAAAAAATAGAGATGGTAGAAAAGAAAAGAGGAATTGTACGACATAGAATGACAAGATGCTTTACGAAGGATGGTAGAATAACTTGATTGTGATAGCCTACTTTAGTATGCAGTCTGGGAGAATATTTAGGTTGGAAACTTCATTGTCTGTGCACATCTGTGCATCAAAGGGCCATAGAAAGATGAAAAATAAATAAATTAGTCATAGAGCTTTGCCAAGAAAGGTTTGCTTTCTATAAAGTTCACATTTTTTCCCCAGCATAAGTTTGCTGTAACTTGCTTCTCAACTCATCTCACTGAATTTTTAAAATAGGAGTTCACATGAAACATTGGCATGCATTTTTATTTTATTTCTCTTTGGGAAAATTTCTGAATTAAATGCGGTCTCCACTAATATAAATATTTTTGTCCTTTTATTGGAGAGTTAAATGGCGAAGTTCAGTGAAATGTAAGCCTGAAACGTTACAAATTGGTTCAGGGAGAATTAATTCTGTTGGTCTGTATGACAACACACATTATGTTTTGTACTCTTCTCTTTAAAAATTGCATAAAGTAGCAAAAATGACCTTTTATGACACACAGAACAACTTTAAGAAAAAATGGTACTGTTATAATAGTGAGTGATAGATCTCTGAAGATTTGTCTAAGCAACATGTAATTTTTCTCATTTCATATAGTCTTGATAGGATAGGATAGGATAGGATATAAGATGATAAGATTAAGATAAGATAGATAAGGTAAGGTGAGGTGAGGTGAGGTGAGGCGAGGCGGGATGAGACATAAGTTAAAGTAAGGTAAGATAAGGTAAGATAAAAGTGAGTTGAGTTGAGTTGAGTTGAGTTGAGTTGAGTTAAGTTAAGTTAAGTTAAGTTAAGTTAAACTAAGCTAAGCTAAGCTAAGCTAAGGTAAGTTAAGGTAAGGTAAGGTAAGGTAAGGTAAGGTAAGGTAAGATAAGATAAGATAAGATAACCTTTATTGTCATTTTTTCTTGTGGGCATCCTGCAACACATTAAAAATGAAATTCTGTTGCCTGCTCTCAAAAGTGTACAAAAAGATAACACACCTATAAACATGCCATATACATACATATGTATATACCTTCACCCTTACATATAAACATTAATCATTGTCCATCTTGAATGCAGAGCAAAAGAGGAAGCTTTCCACTATGGATTGGAGCTTATTCCCCAAAGTTGATCATTTAATATTTATTTTAATTGACGTATATGGCTGCCCATCTCAAAAGTGAAGTTTGGCTTACAGAGTTTTAAGTATCAATGCAAAATCCGAAAGAGCAGACATAATCAAAACACAAAGCGTACAAATGGCCACAAGCAAGGGTTCCCCTAACTTAGGGGTCTTCAAACGTGGCCCTTTCAAGACTTGTGGACTTCAACTCCCAGAATTCCTCAGCCGGGCATGCTGGCTGAGGAATTCTGGGAGTTGAAGTCCACAGGTCATAAAAGGGCCAAGTTTGAAGACCCCTGCCCTAACGTTTTGACTTCCATGTCAAGGAGAAGAGGCAGGTCTTGAAGGTTGGGTATTGGGTCAATGTAACCTGAAGTGATAGGTTGTTCCAATGGACAGGTGATGCAACAGAAAAGCTCACTTCCTGGGTCCCACAAGATGAGGCTCACTAATTATTGGAAAGAGACCATTGCTCTGTTGGAAAACAGGCGCCCTTTTATGTTCCTGGAATGTATTAGCAATCAATTTCATTGGGAGACTCAGTTTTGGCTAATGCATCCCACTGCAGACACGGAGATGCCTCTGTATCTTCTTTGACCATCAGTTCCTCTTCATATTTGTTAACACTTCACATACACCACGCATACAGATAAATTTTTAGGAAGAGGATGGAGTTTATCTCTGAAGTACAATCGCAATAGCACTCTTCGTAGAAAAGATAAACCACACACAAGTGATATAATTACCACTGCCTCCACTGACCCTTCTCTGCTAGCATGCTGACATCTCTATCACTATCCATGCAATATCAGTTTGAAGCAAAGCAAGGTTGTTGCTGTTTATCTTGAGACAGATAAATTTGTGCACCAATTTAAACTAAGGAAGAAGGGAAGGGAAGGCCAGCATTACTTAGAAATTTAGAATATTCGTTTCTCAAGAGTCCTTGCTGGGAATAGACAAGTTGCTAGATTTGTTCTCTTTCTCTGTTTAAGATTTTAAGTTCATTTAGTCCTATTCCTGTTTTTAAAAGCCTTCGCGGATTTCATACACATGCTCAGGAATGTCACTGCTAATGCAATCTTTGTTCCTACTGTATAGTTTTTTATTCCCTGATATGCATAATTTTGGTGATAATTCTTGTCTCAAATAAACCATCACTTTACATGTTGTTTTTGGAGAGGTGCCTTATTGTCTGTACTTTTCTACAATAGTTATGCATGTAGGGGGGGTTCATGTGTACACAAAATGTGTTTTCCTAATTGCAACAGAGAATTGGGAGTAGTAGTTAAGTGCATTCAGTGCCCATATCAGTGTTGTAATTCCTCGCCAGTCAGTGGACCTGGAGCTGAGTCTGAGGAATCAGAGGAGGAGGAGGAGGAGGAGGGGCCTGGAGTGACATCAGAGTCAGAGGGAGGCTCTGAGGAGCTCCAAGACTTATAGTCTGATGAGGAGACTGGCCCCTCTACTTGTGCTCAGGCTGAGAAACAGCTGTGCTGGGAGCCTGAGTTGGACAGTGATGAAGAACAGTTGGGACAAATCACGGATGCACAAATGTGCAGGAAAGAGAAGCGAGTAGGACAGAGGAATGCAATGGAGCAGCTCCAAAGGAAAAGAAGAAGGCATTAGGAAGCCACACCTTGGCTGCATAATAAAAGGGGAGGTGCTGGTGGCCGAAGGCAACCATTCATGTTGAGGATCGAATTTCTGTGAACTGTGTTTAATTGCCTTGGACATTGACTCAGGTCTGAGAGAATAAAAAGGGTTGTTCTTTTCTTGCGGTTCCTGTCTGCTTGTTGGAAGAGGGGTTTCTCCTTGTGAGCTTAACAAGGACGCTCGCAGGCTGAGATAGAACATGCATGTAGGAGGGTTCATGTGTACACAAAGTGTGTTTTTTAAATTGCAACAGAGAATTGAGAGTAGCAGTTAAGCACCTTCAGTGCTCGTATCAGCTTAAGAAGCATAAATTAGTTGATTTGGCCTTGAAATGAGAACTAAGCAACTTTCTCATGGTTGACTTTCTCTGATGTGTTACATTGGAGAAGAAGCCATTGAGAAGAAACTTCTTTATATTTTACCAATATTCTGGTGCTGATGTGCATGGACAGTTTGCCTACACCAATGTTTCACTTCCGGATGGGCATATTTTAACTCCTAGCATTGTTATCTATGTTCCAAAGGTGCTTTTTTCAAGAGGCAGCTTGTTTCTCCTTGAAGACGTTTCACTTCTCATCCAAGAAGCTTCCTCAGCTCTGACAGAAGTCAGAACTTGGATGAGAAGCAGAACATTTTCAAAAGAATGTCTGTGGAGATTCTCCGTCATCCAGGTTGTGGTTGTCCCGAAGATGCTTTTTCAAGAGGCAGATGGACTTTCTTGTTTTTTCTTGAAGACGTTTTGCTTCTCATCCAAGAAGCTTCTTCAGCTCTGATAGAAGTCAGAACTTGGATGAGAAGTGAAATGTCTTCAAGGGGAAAAAAGAAAGTCTAGCTACCTTCTTAAAAAAGCACCTTTGGAACAACCATGACCTGGATGACTGAGAATTTCCATAGACATTGGTACCAATGGTTAAACTGATTGGGAAATTTTGAAAAGTGAAATTCACATACCTACAGTACAGTAGAGGAGATCAACCCTGAGAGGAGATCAACCCCGACTGCTCTTTAGAAGGCCAGATCCTGAAGTTGAAACTCAAGTATTTTGGCCACCTAATGAGAAGGAAGGACTCCCTGGAGAAGAGCCTAATGCTGGGAAAGATTGAGGGCAACAGAAGAATGGGACAACAGAGAAGGAGGTGGCTGAATGGAGTCACGGAAGCAGTAGGTGTGAGTTAAAATGGACTCCAGAAGAGGACAGGAAGGCCTGGAGGAACATTGTCCATGCGGTGGCGATGGGTCGGACATGATTTCGCAATTACCAACAACAACAGTACAGTAGAAATTGCCTTGGTTGTGTAACTCTGAAAGATGGCATGATTTCAACTGCCAAAGTTAAAAATATTGTATAGTGGATTTTGCCTGTTGCCTTTCTTGCACATTAAAAAGCAATGATAGAATTAAGCAACTCTATGAGAAGCAATAACGGTTGATTAACATAAGAGAGCTAACGCAGAGGCCCACCAATGCAGGATTATTTTCAGTAATTCTGGCAGAATCGTATCTTTACTTGGGGCTTTGCCACTTTTCAGCTGAGAAATTAATTTTTGGATTTCTGATTGTGAAGCTGGGGACCAATCAGGGATCAGATAAAGGCAGAGGCAACAGAACCAGAATCCCAGAATAAGTTGCCAAAATATCTCACCCAGGACTCTAAGAAAATTAAATCATCGGCACCAAAGCTTATCTGAGGAGCAAGAAGCAAGATGCCAGACCAGGCAAAAATCCTTATTTGTTATTGCTTGAGGGAGCCTTGTCCACTTCACTAATGAGCAGTTTTGCTTTTCTACTCTTCAAATTTTTTTTTACAGTATATTCAATTTTCAGTAAATTAAAAGTCGCATGAGAATCATGATAGAACTGCGGTTTTTATATACATTAAAATTACAACCATCAGTAAAGGTTGGACACAATCTTCACCCAGCCAAGAAAACTGGAAAACATATTGGAGTGATAACGGAGTGGGGACTGGTTAGACTTTAAACAGTCCTGAACCAAAGCAATATTTTTTCTTCCTGAAAAGTGACAAAAAAATCCATCACTCACTGAAGAGGTTGGACATTAGTTTTGGTCACCACGATGTAAAAAAGATGTAGAGACTCTAGAAAGAGTACAGAGAAGAGCAACAAAGATGATTAGGGGACTGGAGGCTAAAACATATAAGGAAAAGTTGCTAGAATTGGGTATGTCTAGTTTAAAGAAAAGAAGGATGAGGGGGGACATGATAGCCATGTTCCAATATCTCAGGGGATATTCCAAAGAAGAGGGAGTCAAGCTATTCTCCAAAGTGCCTGAAGGCAGGACAAGAAGCAATGGATGAAAACTAATCAAGGAGAGAAGCAACCTAGAACTAAGGAGAAACTTCCTGACAGTTAGAACATTGGAACAACCTGCCTCCAGAATCTGTGAATGCTCCAACACTGAAACTGGACAGCCATTTGTCTGAAATGGTGTAGGGTTTCCTGCCTGAGCAGGGGGTTGGACTAGAGGACCTCCAAGGTCCCTTCCACCTCAATTCTATGTTCTATATTCAGTGGATTCAGCCAGTACGCACCAGTTTGGCAGGACCAGTAGCTAATTTTTTGTTGTCCAGGCCCAGAATGGACTTCCAGAAGAGGCATTCACACAGAGAACCAGTGGTTCACAGATTTGAATCCCAGCACTGTCTATATTCCAAGAGAAACATAGAATGCCACTCTCAACTCTCATTTCTCCAAGTTAGATGAAACCATCTAGAACATCTGATCTACCCAACATCTAAGAACAAGGCTACCGCCAGTCACATCTATGTTGTTACCAAGAAAACTGCACACTGCACATTCTTTTCCCAACCTAAACTGTACGCATTTGCATGTGGGGCTGAAGAGGCTTGAAAACAAATCATGCATTTTAATTCTCGTAGATGCAGATCTTCCCGACTAAATAAAACATTTAAAATGAACAAGGCTGGAGCTGAATCAGTGCTGGCAGTGCACATTGCAGACAATTTTTTATTACGCTGGCTTTCATCTCCATTATTCTGAATGTCGGAGAGCTATTTTAAGTACCAGCTTAGTACAGCTTAAAACAGGTATTAAAATATCTAGATCAGAGAGGGGTGTATATGTTTTTCATAAAATGTATATAAAAAGCAGCTTAGCTTATTTAGCCTAAAGCAGATGTTTCCCCACCCGCTCGATTATGAACAGTCAGCGTGATAGTACGGAGCGATGCCAGCATAAGGCAGCCAAGTCTCTTTAGCTTGAGCAAATAATAGGTACATCCTACTGCTGCTCGCTAAGCCAATGGAAATACAATAACATGTTCTTAATAAAGTTCCAGTTTGTTTCTGTGGGGATTGAACCACATTTCCTGATAGGTAATGTCTTCGGTGGCAGCTCTTCATTTCTCTTCATCCCAAAGATGCTTTTTCATGAGGCAACTGGACCTTCTTGTTTTTCTTTGAAGACGTTTCACTTCTCACCCAAGAAGTTTCTTCAGCTCTGACTGGATGGTGGGGCATGGGAAGATTTATACTCCTTGCCAATGGCTGGTCATTTGCATTCCTTTAATAAGTCATTCAGACCACCTGGAGGCTTATCTGTGTCTCCAGGGTCACCTGACTAGTGCAAATGGGTGTGGAGCCTTCTTGGAACTGTTGAAAGGACTGTGTGGTGGACTGGAGATAGGTGGTGTTGTATCGCTCTCCTTCTGTTGAGGGAAGGCTGTTCAATTTTGACCCTCTTTGGGGGTCAAAGAGGCCATCTATGTCAAAACTGAATAGCCCTCTTTCAACAGAAGGGGAGGGATACAACATCATCGCTCTTCAGTCTACAACACAGTCCTTTCAACAGCTCCACACCCAGTTGCACTACTCAGTTGACCCTGAAGACACAGATAAGCCTCCTTTAACAACTCTCTAGAAGGATGCAAATGATCAGCTGTCTGCAAGGAGTATAAATCTTTCCATTCCCTACCATCCAGTCAGAGCTGAAGGAGCTTCTTGGATGAGAAGAGAAACGTCTTCAAAGAAAAACAAGGAAGTCCAGTTGCCTCGTGAAAAAGCATCTTTGAGATAACTATGACCTGGATGATTGAGAATCTCTGTAGACATTTACATTACAACCTGAAGCAGGTTTCCAAACATTCTAATTTAGACAGCTCGGCGCCTTCCTTTCCACAAAGATAATGGCTACCTCAGCCACATTTCTCTAGGACAGTGGTTCTCAACCTTTTTAATGCTGCGACCCCCAACCGGTCATAAGTCGAAGACTACTCAACCGGTCGTAAGTCGAGGGCTACTCAACTGGTCGTAAGTCAAGGACTACTCAACGGGTGCAGCACCATTTGCAGAATGGGGCTTTTGGTGGGCTCAGCAGGGCAGAGACAGCCTGGACAATTCCTATTGGCTTTTGAAAGCCAATAGAATTAGACTCAATTCAAGAGAGTCTATTCTATTGGCTTTCAAAAGCCAATAGAATAAAAGGGAGTAGCACAGCTAAGGAAAAGGGGGAAAAAATGGTGGACTGCGTTGTTTGGCGACGCCCGTGAAATGGTCGTTCGACCCCAAATGGGGTCCCGACCCACAGGCTGAGAACTGCTGCTCTAGGATCAGGGAAATGGAAAGGACATGAACTTTCAGGGGATACCCCTTCACCAACTTCAGTCGATCTGGAAAACCAGAAATAAAGAAATAAATAATGGAGGCCTCCGAGTCGGGTTGCTTGCTTGCAGATGCTTCATTGCCCAAGGAGGTAACACCCTCAGAGTCATTGTTGCAATGATCTATCAGACCTCACAGCGCACTGATGAAGTTACCTAATTAGGTAATGAGAATTCTACAAGCAAATAAACCAAAAAAAAAAAAAAAAACAAGCTCAGAAAGCACCACGGTTTTCACAGATCAACACTGAGCGGCAGATATTATTTTCAATCCAATTGTTCATTTATTTCATACCCCTTATCTGTTCATCTATATACATTTCCATCTATCCTTCGGCTTCAAGTTTGAATAAAAAAAAAACATACCATATACTAACCTCATTTAGTATAAAGAAATAGTTTCAGTACAGCCCTTGTAATTGGAGTTAGGGTCACCAGATAATGATATTAAGGAAGAAGTAAAAACTTGGGTTTTGATGGGAACCACTAACGACAATTGATTTTACTAAAAGGTTTAGACCTGTGGTGGCGAACCTATGGCACGGGATATATATGATTGGAAAGATGCATGTGGATTATCTAGTCCTTCCCTCCCTCTTCCCCCCCTTCCCTTCCTCTCCTCTCCTCCCCTTTCCCTCCCCTCCTCTCCCCTTTTCTCTCTATCAATCTCAATAGTTAAAGAGACTTAATTAACCTCTCACTAAGTAGTTTCACAAGGTAGACAGGTTTAATTTAGCAACCAATAAAGATCAGATCTGTTTGGAGCTAAATCAAACTCCTCTCCGATTTCAGAGCAGGTGAAGAGGTTTACAAAACACAGTTAGACACCTGCCCAAATTCCTATGACACAGTTAATTTCACCAGGTAAACAGGGCCAGTACAGAAATAGATTCAGCTGCCCACTCGTTCCACAAATCTGTGGAAACTATATCTCCCCCATCCCCCCACTCTGTCTGCTAAAGCTCTGATAACTTTCCTATATTGGACAATATAGGAAACCAACTCTGCTGCCTTAGTCTGTTGTGTGAGGTACAACTGATCCTCAGCTTTAACATGTATCTCCAGGTTTGGTTGCAAGATGAGCATTTATCCTTCATGCTATCACTTGGGACACCCCCCCCCCATGTTCTTGACAAAAGGTCTTATCTGTTCTAGAAATGGACTGTGGGCTATAGCAGTGGTTCTTAACCTGGGGGATATTGCCCCCCAGGGGACGATTTTGTTTTTCAGGGGAGCGATGGAACAAAAATGGGTGACGTGGGGGCAAAGGAACGAAAAGGGGGAGATATGGGGGCGATGGAGCGAGAAGTTTTGGGGACACTTTTGAGACTTTTTTGTAAAGTGAATCGCTGCATATCTGTCGTACAAAAACATCAGATCGCTCGCTATTAGTGGATTGAATTGTGTTTTCAAACGTTCTTCTAGCTAGCTTCAGTACAGAACGCCGTACATATGTGAAGACGCATCGCTTATCTTCATGCGCATTGTGCAGCACCTGTACCCTTTTTATATTTCTTTTTGCGTCTTAAATTTCACTTGTAATTCAATCATTAAATGTTACTGTTTTTCTTTTTGGGCATTTCACTTTCTTAGAATTGAATTTTGTTTTCAATGGTCATTACATTTAAGTGTCTTGAATAAATAAGATAATAATGTAATACATGTATCATGAAGTTTGGGAATAAAGTGACGGGTGGCACCAAGTTTTTCAAACAGTTGAGATATGGGAAAAAGATTGGAAATAAATTATTTGCATCAATATGTCCTGATGACAATTTTAAAGAAAACATAAAAAGTGTTTGCATAAATTGAAGAATTATTTCCTATGTTGTGATTGAGAGGTTATGTTGGGGGAGGGGGGCGATGACAACTTCCTCATTGGCTCAAGGGGGCGATTCGTTCCAAAGGTTAAAAACCACTGGGCTATAGGAAATGATCAGCATACACCTTTGCATCTGAAAGCATCAACATACGCCGAGTTGCAACAAGCCTAACTTGCAGCCTTGATGTCTTCCAATGTCTGTGTTTTGGGGAATTGTTAGGACTCCAAATATACGTGATTAAATGTCTAAACCAGTGATGGTGAACCTTTTAGAGACCAAGTGCCCAAACTGCAACCCAAAACCTATTTATGTATCGTAGGGTGCCAGGTGAGCGTGCCCATTGGGTGGGTGTGGCCAATTGGGTAGGCGTGGCCAATTGGGTGGTCATGATAATGGCAGACTGGGTGGGACTAAAAAGTTCAATCAATCAATTCCAACTTTGCGAGATCTTTTTTTCCCCGCAAGAAGTTGAAATTGATTGATATATTGAACCTTTTTTTTTTTTTTTTTTGCACACGGTGGCGGAGGCCTAAAGCGAAAAGGTTTTATAAAACCCAGCTGAAGGCCTAGGACTGGGGCAACAGCCCGTGTGCCCACAGAGAGGGCTCTGCGTGCCACCTGTGGCACGCGTGCCATAGGTTCGCCACCACAGGTCTAAACCTTTTAGTAAAATCAATTGTCATTAGTGGTTCCCATCAAAACCCAAGTTTTTACTTCTTCCTTAATATCATTATCTGGTGACCCTAACTCCAATTACAAGGGCTGTACTGAAACTATTTCTTTATACTAAATGAGGTTAGTATATGGTATGTTTTTTTTTCTTCAAACTTGAAGCTGAATGATAGATGGAAATGTATATAGATGGACAGATAAGGGGTATGAAATAAATGAACGTTCACCAAGAAATGTACATCTAGCTTTTCTATGGAAAGAAATTCTGTTTATATCTACAGATTAAGCTTTCATTTAAAGTCTGCTCAAGACTATCAAAGCTGAAAAGCAACCAAATAAGTAATTTATTGTCATGAAGCATGGAACTTATGAGAAAGGCGAAAACCGTTTTTGTATCTCCGCCGTATAATGACAATCTGTACGATGAACTCATGTTCGGTGTTTTGATTGTTGTCGCCCCCCGTTTATTCAATCATCCATAAGCGACTATAGCTTAGATGCATTTAACTCTAGGCTCGCTCAAATTTGGGCATTTTGTGTAAATAGAAAATGTCAGTTTTGCTTACGTCAAAAGGATCAGTTAGAAATGGAATAAATAATAAGGACAGATCCCTGCAAGGAGACGAACAGTTTTGGGCATTTTTCCCATCTCATAATCACAGCTCTAGTTTTATAGGTTATGAACCTCTACCAGTCAAAAGAGTTAGAAGGAAATCTCCCTCTTTTAGATGACGTTAACTATTGTTGACATTTTAACAGAGAAATGAGGACTGAGATAAGATCTCATTTAAATGATTTTTATATTTAATACTGCAATCTGACATTGCTTTACGGGGCCTGATATTGCTGCCATCTAATTTAAATCGGAATAGGGACCCTGAACCATCTTAAGGAAGGGATGAAATGGAGAGATACAAGGGGTCCTTGACTTACGACCACAGGTTTCGTTGTCATGTGAGACATTTGTTAAGTGAGTTTAGCCCCCTTTTACGATCCTTCTTGCCACAGTTAAGTAATCCCTGCAGTTGTTAAGTTGGTGACACACAGTTGTTAAGCGAATCCGGCTTTCCCCGTTGACTTTGCTGGTCAGAAGGTCACAACAAGTGATCACATGACACCACAACCGTCATAAATACGAGTCAGATGCCCAGTGTCTCAATTTCTATCACAGGATCCTGGAGACGCTGCAATAGTTGTACAGTAAGTTTGAAAAACAGTCTTAAGTCACTTTTGTCACTGCTGTTGTAACTTCAAATAGTCACTAAACAAACTGTTGCAAATCAACAAACAATGTGATATGTTCCTAATTGTTCTCAAAACAACCAGAAATCTAATTGAATCTCTCTCTCTCTCTCTCTCTCTCTCTCTCTCTCTCCCTCTCCCTCTCTCTCTCTCTCTCTCTCTTTTAAATAACCTACAATTTTCAACATTTTCTCTCCTATCTTCCTGGTAGAATCATTTAGAACAAGTCCTAGTTTTAAATCCATATTGGGTTCTTTCTTGCGATCCTTCTCTTTCATTCTTTTTTCCCCCCTATCTCTCTTTCACACATACACACAGATGCCGTCTCTCCTCTGTCCTACGTTTTCATCAATGCTCTGTCAGCTTTGATCAGAGGAAGCACACTAGAACTTTGAAATGCTGAACAGCCTCAAATTCCCCATTCTTTTTCTTAATTCTACATATTGCAGATAAAGCAAAAGGCTCCAAGACTGGTGTGGTCAGTAGATGACAAGTAACGCAGCCCTATTAGATACATTAATTATCCGGCCTTCGTCTTGACGTACATGAAACTCCATAATTTTCTGTCCAATAACCACTGAGGTCACAGACTGAAAACACTGTGGCTTGTCCAAAGCCTCATAAGTTCAATTTCAGATCTGAGCAAGAAGCTGGAATAAGGCTTTAAACTCTACCTTTAATTCTGTTCTTGATTGAATTCTAGTATCGTTTTAATTTTTAACTCCTCCTCCTCCTCTTTCTTCGATTTCTCTTTTTCTTCCTCTCCCTCCTCCTCCTCCTCTTCTTCCTCCTTCGACTTTTCTTTTTCTCCTCCTCCTCCTCCTCCTCCTCCTCCAGCTTCTCTTTTTCTTCCTCCCCCCTCCTCTTTCTCCTTATCTTTTTTCTCCTCCTCCTCCTCCTCCTCCTCTTCCTTCTTCAACTTGTTCCTCCCTCCTCCTCCTCTTCGTTCTCTTTCTTTGACTTCTCTTTTTCTTCCTCTCCTCCTCCTCCTCCTCCTCTTTCTCCTTCTACTTATATTTTTCTCCTCCTCCTTCTCTTTCTTCGACTTTTCTTTTTCTTCCTCTCCTCCTCCTCCTCCTCCTCCTCTTTCTCCTTCTACTTATCTTTTTTCTCCTTTTCTTCCTCCTCCTAAATTTTCTACTGTTATCATCTTCTTCTTTTGAGTAGCTGAAGATGGCATAAATTTTAATTATCTCATTTCATCCCAAGTAGAACCCCTTAGTTAGTGAGCTGGAGAATTTAGTACTCAAGTTCCACATGCTTTTTATGCAGTTTGAGTTTGGACAACCACAGCCTCGTCCTGTATCTTGTCCCTATGTAATGAACTTCTTCAAGCATCAAATAAATTAGTACAAGCTTCAGCAGGGGCCAGAATGTGAAATAATCTTGCTTGGAGTTGGAAGGGTTGAACTGGATCCCATGAATGCACAATTCGAAGATCAAGGGAGATGCTGTAGACAAGGACTTGTACAACAGATCACCTTGGAAGGTTGCACTGGGAAATAAATTATATCTTGCTGCCAAGAAAATTCATGGACATAGCCATCTAAGTTTCCATAGTTTGGCTCAACCTCATCTTTTTTTTTTAAATGCTATTTGGAGAATTTTGGAAGCCTAACTTACTCAGTGGTTATCTGGTTGGGAAAAAAGTAAACATATTTGGGGATAACATATCATATCAAGATTTTCTGAGTGCAAATGAGTGTGAGTGTGGAAGCAAATGATAAAACATGTGCCCGCACGTCACAACTCAATCTCCATCCTCTACATGCGTACAATGACAATGCAGTGCAAATACAAAATGGGGAACTTGTGATATTGTAATGTTCTCTCTCTCTCTTTCTCCCTCCTTCCTTCCTTCCCTCCTTCCTTCCTTCCTTCCTTCCTTCCTTCCTTCCTTCCATCCATCCATCCATCCATATTTTGAAGGGCAGGTTGACCTGTCCATCTGTATTGTGCAGTGCAAAACATTTTTGTCTAACCTCAGCACTTCAACAACACTAAGTTAGCAGCTGTGTGCTGACACACTGCATGGCAGCTAAAAGGTTAAAAAGGTAGCATTGCTGCCCCCTAATTCTTGATATGTTGATTGAGTAATTGAGTGATAATCATTCTGAGAAAAAAATGTGAAGGTATTATAGAGTACCCACAGCTTAACAATGCTTTATATAACTTATATCATAAAAGCTTTCTCTGATCTTGTCTTTTTTTAAAAAAATATTATTCCTCTAAATCTAGTAAAATACCTATCTTGTAAATTGTCTTTCTTTCTTTCTTTCTTTCTTTCTTTCTTTCTTTCTTTCTTTCTTTCTTTCTTTCTCTTTCTTTCTTTCTCTCTCTCTCTCTCTTTCTTTCTGCTTCTGCACTTCCTTCCTTCCTCCCTCCCTCCCTCCCTTTCTCTCTCTCTCTCTCTCTCTTTCTTTCCTGCTTTTATTATTTATATTAACAACTAAATGTGACAAACATATCTAATACTCTTTCCCCCTCCTCTTTTCCCTACAATAAAAACCATCTCAGATGAGTTCAGCTGAGAGAGAGTGATTAGTCAAAGGTCACCCAACTAGCTTCTATGGCTAAGGTGGGATTAGAACTGACGAACTTCCAGTTTATAGCCTGGTGCCTCAACCAGTAGACCAAAGTAGCATCATCATGGTTAGAATGCACAAGAATAGCTACCCCCAGTACAGCGGTATTTTTCTTCTTCCATTTGCTTTCCGTAAATATCCTATTAATTGAGTATACACAAGCAAACAAATTACAGTTACCTTTTTCTGACAACAACTTGTATTAGATTTCAAGCTAACGTTCAGAGGATGGGTCAAAACAAATTGAGTTTTTGTGCAATTTGGCACCCAAATAAATCTGGAGTTGATGCTGAGACTTCTATTAATTCCAGCACATTAATCAGAGCCATGATTTCCTTAGCTGCTGCTCACAGCTACTGTGTAGGAAGAATAATACTGATTTACCCAACTAGGGTAAACAATGCTAAGGTAATGGCTGTGAATTCGTTCTGAGGGAGTGAAAAGGACGGTATATAAATGTCAATTTTTATTAGGATTCTGTTGGTACAGTGACCTTAAACATGCAATTTGTGCTGGATTTCTCAGTCAATGTAGGCAGCTGAATGTAAAACTGCACACACGGCCAGTTCTTATTTCTCTTTCAAGAGCCTGGAGAAAATACACATCTTTCTCTCTCTCTCTCTCTCTCTCTCTCTCTCTCTCTCTCTCTCTCTCTCTCATCTTTCCTTTAGCACAGGGCTTTTCAATCTTTTCACCCGTTGTACCACTTTTAGGATATGGCAACATCTGAGTACCACCAGCAAGGTGTCAAAAACTTGATGAGCAAAAAAAAAGGAAAAAAGGAAAAAAGTGATGAAGTACAGGTAGTCCTCGACTTACAACAGTTCGCTTAGTGACTGTTTGAAGTTACAATGGCACTGAAAAAAGTGCCCCCAAGCCACAGCCGAGCAAGACACCTGCCTGCCTGCCCGGTGGCGCTCTTCCTCCTGTCCGAGGTTTTCATTGCTGTGAGCATTTCTGTTGAGGATTGGCAGCAGGGGTGGGGGGGTGTTTGGTTTTTATCCCCCCCCCCCGTCTGCTTGGTGGTTGCAGCAGGTTTTGGTCACTTCACATGACCCTGGGACACTGTGACCGTCATAAATATGAATCACTTGCCAAGCCTCTGAATGGAAATCGCAAGACCCTGGAGAGGCTGCAACATTCCAGCTGATCGGCGCTTCTTCTGGGCTCAGCAGAAGCGTCAGGATCAGTACTGAGCTCCAGCTAATGCCTGGCGTTGATCCTGGCGCTTCCACTGAGCCCTGACAGCCCCGAAGAAGCGCCGATCAGCTGGAAAGTGGCACTGATCCAGGTGCTTCCACTGAGCCCTGACAGCCCTGCAGCTCCAGCCATCTCTCGCTCAGGCTTGTGCGGTGCTGCCACTGGTTCAGCTCATTCCCCTCCCCTGCTACCACTTTTCTAGGATGGTGGCGTACCACCTGCCAGGTGCCAATGTACCACAGGTGGTACCCGTACCACTGGTTGAAAAGCCCTGCTTTAGCACATCTGTGGTCAGGGCTGCCATAACCAGCCCAATAGGCTTCTCTCCTTCTGGGCAACTCAACATCATTCACAGTGTTTTTCATGACTTTGAAATTTGATTTGACTATGAAATGCTCTCAAAGTGACTCTTTAGCCGTATGTGTTTCTGAGTGTATATTTACAGACAATTTTGGGTCAAGGGGGCAAAAAGGTGTGAAATACAGGAGAGCTGATCTGTCAGGTTCTGCACAAACATTGTTTTGAAGAGAATGTAAGGTGGCATTGCAAAGCTCTTTCCAACTAGGGCTTTGCACGCACTTCCCCTTTACGCTCATTCACCTTCTCCGTATAAATCTGTAATCCTCATACTCTAGCTGTGTTTCAAGGCAAACGATTTTAGCATGAACTATATTAAACCTATGCAAAAAAGGAAACAGAACCGCATTGTGGAATAGCAGATTTTACCTTCAAGATAAAAGGATCCATGAAACAACCTTGCTAAAATGAAGAAAGGGTCAGTCCCTGAACATCACATATTAAACTATGGTTTAGGCCAGGGGTAGGCAACCTTGTCTCTTTTATGACTCGTGGACTTCAACTCCCAGAATTCCTGAGCCACCATGGAGGAACTTAGGCCCCCTCATGACTCGTGGACTTCAACTCCCAGAATTCCTCAGCCAGCATGGGAGAACTATGGCTCCTTCGTGACTCGTGGACTTCAATTCCCAGAATTCCTGAGCCAGCATGGCTCAGCTTGGAAACCTCTCCCTTTCCCCTCAGCATGGCTGGCTCAGGAATTCTGGGAATTGAAGTCCACGAGTCATAAAAGAGACAAGGTTGCCTACCCATTTTGGGCAATATCTGAAAAATCTGGAAAAAAACCCCAAAAAACCAATAGTATTTTGTTTCTCATTTATCAGGCAAGCATATTGGTTCCTACTACTAGGAGGAGCAACAAAATCTGGATTCCCATCTTCCTCCTCCCTTAATTGATTAGTATAACTTGCCAATGGGAGATGCACATGATATATAATAATAATAATAATAATAATAATAATAATAGTCCCCCAGTGAGGCACTACCTTGACGTGGTTGTGGGGCTTGTGTACTCTGAGGAAGATGAGAGCTATCCCAGAGGTTCAACCATACTGGACAGGTCTCATCAGAGGAGTCAGACAAAGAGTGTCTCTCCCATAAAAAATATGGTGAGACGTAAATTTCAGAATGCCATACCGGCTCGGACGTCGCCCGGGTTAACAAGGTCCGCACTAGATATTGGAGGTCCTGGATATCTGGTGAAAAATGGGTTACAGGACTCAGGACTGTTGGCTGAGCAACCAGGGCCAGCAGCTGCAGAACTACTGGAAGAAAAGGTGTTTACCCGTCGCAGATACACAGTGATTGAAAACAAAGAAATAATGATCTGTTACTACAGATCAAGTCCAACAAGAAGAGGATATCTAAAACGAATGCACCAGTTCTGGAAAGAACAACATCCAGAATCAGAAATAACAGAACAGAGACTAGCAGATCAACGCCGATTTATAACACGAAATAAAGTATTCACAGAAACAGAATTGGATGAACTGCAAAGGTTTACCCAGGGCAAAGAAATCAAAGCATTACCAGAAGTAATTCAGAATGTAGAGGCAAACCAGGGGGAGTTGGCAGTGAAGGAATCCAGCAGAGATATACAAGTGTTCTCATTTGAAAACCAGGCACCTCTTCCTCAGGAAGAACAAAACCCTCTACTAAAGAAATAAAAAAATTGAAACAAAGAATAACTGAGTATCTAAAATAGCACAAAAACAACAGAATAAGGCTGCCTGCATTGAAGCTTATTCCAAAGAAACAGCTAGCACAAGCATTAAAAGATGCAAATACTGCAATATCAAGTATAAGCACCATTTCACTGCAAGAAACAAACCAACTAATGTAAAGCACAGCTGCAGTTATAACAGAATACCTGGGATGCAAAATCAACAAAGAAGAAAAACAAACAAACAGTGCACCAGAAAAATGGAAGGTTAGACTAGAAAATAAGATCAGCAAGTTAAGATCACATGCAAGCAAGCTAGAAAAGATGAAAGAAAAGAAGCTGAAGAACAAGAAGACCAAAGAATACCTAATCAAGAAATACCAATTAGAAACAAGGAAGATCAAGGAAGCATTGGAAATAATAAAGCAACAAAATAACAGCTATAGCGGAAAATCAGTAGATATGAAGCTCGAATTGAAACAACATAGGCAGGAACCTCCAATTTCAATCCAATCAAACGTTTCTACAACCATCAATGGAGAAACTGCAAAGAATCAGTCAGTACTGACAAGGAAGAAAAAGAAAACAGTGCAGTCGGAAGCAGATATGGGAAACCCAAAAGAAACTACCAACAAGGAGCGCTTGGTTAAAAGAGGTGGACTGCAAATAAAACCGAAATTGAAATGAAAGACTAGGAATAACAACAAAAAATGGTAGAAAAAAGCTGTGTCAATAAGAAATCAAAAAGTGGTCAAGCACCAGGTGAAGATGAAACTGCATGGGGTTTTGGGTTTTTGAACATCTAACTGTTATACACCCACTCATTGCCAAGCAATTCAACAATATACTACAAGGAGGAGAAATTGAAAAGTGGCTAACAACTGGGAAAACCTACCTAATAATGAAAAATCCAGCAAAAGGGGCAACACAAGGTAACTACAGGCCAATTACCTGCTTACCAACAACTTTCAAATTACTAACTGGTGTAGTAGCTGATGCAGTGCAACAGCATCTAGTTGAAAACCATCTCTTTCCACCTGAGCAGAAAGGAAACCGCCCCAACAGCAGAGGAACAAAAGATCAACTCCTAATAGACAAAATGATCTTGGAAAACTGCAAGAGAAGAGAAGGAAGGGAACCAACACTGAATGTGGCATGGACTGACTACAAAAAGGCATTTGATCTCTGCCACATGATTGTAAATTAAAAAGTGCCTAGAAAACATAAAGGAGTCAGTAGAACAACATCAGAAAATTTGGCAAAGGAATCGATGGCACAATGGAAGACACAGTTGCAGATCAATGGTGAGAGTGATGGGAGAGTAATAATCCAGAGAGGATATTGCAAGGATTCATTATCACCATGTACTATTTGTTATGGCAACTGTTTCTCTGTAAACAATACTGAATAACTCGAGGACAGGCTATTCAAACTCAAAAACAATCTGCCAGACTATCCCACCTTTTTATGGATGATCGAAGCTGTATGGAAAAACATCATCGCCAAATTTGAATCGCTGCTACAATCGCCAGTATATATAGCCAAGATATTGTTATGGAGTTTGGTTTGGACAAATGTGCCACACTTACTATCAAACAAGGAAAAGTAATTGAAAACTGAAGGAATCAAGATGCCCCACGAAAATAACATTAAGAGTCTGGATGAGGAAGAGTACTACAAATACTTGGGTATCCTTCAAGCTGACAACATAAAGCACACTGAAGTCAAGAAAAAGATTAGAGGTGACTACATCAAGAGAGTGAAGAAGATCTTAAAATCCAAACTCAATGGAGGAAATACCATAAAGGCAATCAACACCTGGGCAATCCCAGTCATTAGATACACAGCTGGAATAGTGGACTGGACTCAAGCAGAACTAAAAGCAATGGAAAGGCAGACCAGAAAAATAATGACAATGAATCATGCCCTTCATCCACGCAGTGACATTGATAGACTTTATCTACCAAGGCAAATAGGTGGGCGTGGAATGCTACAAGTACATCAGATGGTTGAAGAAGAAAAAATGGCTTTGGAAGAATATCTGAAGAACAATGATGAAGATGCATGAAATTAGTATATCAGGAAGGCTTCACTAACTACTGGATAGAGAGCCAAATGGCCTTCAGAAAGACCAACATGAAGAACAGAATAGAGGCATGGGAAAACAAAGCACTACATGGCCAGTACATTAAAAAAAAGCTGGGAAAGCAGATAATAACAAGACCTGGCAATGGCTAAGAGCAGGAAAGAGATCGAGGGACTAATTCTGACTGCACAAGACCAAGCCTTAAGGACAAATGCATATAAAGTCAAAATTAAGAAGACAGCAACAGACAGTAATTGCCGCCTATGCAAAGAAGTGAAGAGAAACAGTGGATCACCTGGTAAGCTGTTGCAAGAAGATTGCACAGACTGACTACAAGCAGCGGCATGACAAAGTAGCAACAATGGTGTATTGGAAGATCTGCAAAAAATATCATTTGCCTGTAAGCAAAAACTGGTGGGATCATAAAATAGAGAAAGCATAGAAAATGATAAAATTAAACTGCTCTGGGACTTCAGAATTCAAACAGACAAGCACCTGCAACATAACACCACAGACTTAACAATTGTCGATAGAAAGACAAAAAAGTCTGGATAGTGGATGTGGCAGTGCCTGGAGACAGCAGAATAGATGAGAAAGAACTGGAGAAGATAACAAAATACAAAGACCTACAAATAGAAATAAAAAGACTGTGGCAAAAGCAAGCAAGGGTAGTACCAATAGTATAGGCTCCTTGGGTGCAATCCCACAAAACACCGGAGCACCAACTGAAACCACCACTGCATTGACAAATTCGCTATTAGTCAATTGCAAAAGGTGGCCTTACTAGGAACTGCTTCCATCCTGCGACTATATCTGTAATACCATCAAACATCCACATCTGCCTATCCCAGGTCCTGGGTAAGGACTCGATAGGTAGACAAAATGCCAAATCCAGTCTGAACATCTGGCTGACTGTGCAATGATCGATAATAATAGTAGTAGTAGTAGAAGTAGTAGTAGTAGTAGTAGTAATAGTAATAATAAAGTTGGAATTGACCTTGGAGGTCATCTGGTCCAACCCCCTGCTCAGGCAGGAGACTCTATACCATTTCAGACAAATGGCTGTCCAGTCTCTTCTTTAAAACTTCCAATGTTGGAGCATTCACCACTTCTGGAGGCAGGTTGTTCCACTGGTTAATTGTTTTGACTATCAGGAAGTTTCTCCTTAGTTCTACGTTGCTTCTCTCCTTGATTAATCTCCTTGATTAATCTTAGTCTTAATCTTATTAATAATATTGGACCCCTATTCATGCGCCAAGAAGCTAGTCGTCTAACAAAATCTGCACTATATTTGATCAGCTGAATTGATGTGTCTAAAAGAAGAAAAAAACAGAGGAGGCACGTGACCTAAAATTCCATTCTTTCTTTCCTAACAAGCCAAATATTGCAGGACGGGAACACGTAAACTCCAACGTCCTTCTTTCTTTTCCCGCCTTCTGCCCTGGTTGATTTTGTACTCCTGCACAATCTTGTACCACAAGACGTCAACACCAAATATGTGCAAAGGTCGACTGCCAAATTGCAGCGATTGTGAAGTCTGGCTGCAAGCTTTCCTAACAAGCGTTTTCCCAAGAGGCAGAATAAAGAGATGACATGTCAATAGCTCTTTTAATATTGAGTTTGTCTACAAACTGGAAATCAATTGAACTTGAACACAAACCTATTTAATCCCATCAGCTTTCCCATAACTAACAATACAAGTGCTGCTTAAACAAATTATTTGATAAGGTCATCTTGAGTGTAATTAACTTAGGCTCAATTGCTTAGTTTGGATAATCAAAAAAAAAACCAACCACAAAAAAACCCAAAATCCTTTCAAATGTTTCTTTATCCCGTCATTCCATGCTCTTATCCTGCCGATGAATGATGAGGATATTAAGGTGGTAATATATATATATATATATATATGTATATATTTGTTTTCTGAGGTTTTCGCGGGTATTTGTATGTAGGTCTTTGGTTGTTCGGGTTTTCTCCCACGTAAAATTGGAAATGTCTTGGCGACGTTTCGACGAAGTCCCATTCGTCATCTTCAGGCTGGTGCTTTCAGCTTCGTGCCTCGAGCAGCAGTGTGTGGTCTTGGCTGTTTCTTCCTTTTAACTGCCAGTGGAGGTATGAACTGATTGGGTGGGATCTTGGCTGTGTTCTGATTGGGTGGAGGTGTGTTCTGATTGGTTAGGGGCTTGGCTGTGCTCTGATTGGCTGGGGGCTTGGCTGTGCTCTGATTGGCTGGGGGATTGGCTGTGCTCTGATTGGCTGGGGGAGTGTTCTGTTTGGTTGTGCTCAGGTTAGTCTGAGTTGCAGAGGGATTCAAGATTTTTGGCTGCCCTGCCATTCCTTGGCTTCGTGTTCGTGGTCGTGCTCCTCTTCATGGAGGGTGTCAGTTTGCTCAGGCAGGGATGGGAGGGGTTTAAAGTGGCTAATGATGCAGCCGTGGTCTGGCTTCTGGTTGTGGTCGTGCCTCGTCATCGGTGTGGCTTTGGGTTTGTTTTTTGCGTGGATGTGTGGTGGTGACATCCTGTGTGGTTTTTGTGAGTGTGGGTCTGGTATCATTTTTTGTGTTAGGGAGTCGTGTGTCAATAAGGGCGGGTTTTCAAATGGCTGGTAGGCGGGAGGTATCATCTCGCTTGTTCATGCTGTGTGGGCGTTTTTCTATCTCGATGGCTTCTCTGATTATTCTGTTATTAAAATGTTCGCTTTTGGCAATGGTTCTGGTATTTTTAAAGTCAATTTCATGTCCTGTGGCTTTAAGGTGTTGGACCAGGGAAGATGTTGGTTCCTCTTTTTTGACTGAGTTCTTATTTTCTTCAATGCGTGCACTTATTCTTCTGTTGGTTTGTCCGATGTATGTGGTGGGACAAGTGGTGCATGGGATTTCGTATACTCCTTGATTTTCTAATTCAATTTATCTTTGGGGTTTCTAAGGATGGTGGATATTTTTCTGTTTGTGCAGAATGCTGTTTTGATGTTGTGTTTATGGAGGATCTTACTGATTCTGTCTGTGGTGCCTTTTATGTATGGAGGAGGGCTTTGCCGTTTTTTTGTTCTTTGTCTTGGATTTTAGTGGGGGTTTCTTTTTGGATTAGGTTTGTAATCTTATTTCTATGGAATCCATTGGATGTTAGTACATTGTTGAGAGTGTGTAGTTTGGGTTTTAGGTGTTGTTCGTCAGCTAAGCGTTTTGTTCTGGAGATGAGTGTCTTGGCTACAGAGTTTGATCTGTGCTGGGTGGTGGTGTCGAGAGATGGTGCAGATAGAGGGTTTGTCGGTGTTTTCTTCTGTAGATGGTGGTGTCCTAGGGAGCCATTGGATTTTCGTTGTAGACTAAGGACATCAAGGAAGGGAAGGTGGTTGTAGTTGTGTTTCCATGGTGAAACTGTATTTTGGGGTGTAGGCTGTTGAGGTGTGTGAGGAAGTTGTCCAGTTTTCTTTCATCGTGGCCAGATTATATGAAGGTGTCGTCTACATATCTGAGCCAGAGTTTGGGTTTGTGATCCGATTTTTCTAGAGCTTGGGTTTCAAAGTGTTCCTTGTAGAGGTTGGCAATGACAGGTGAGAGGGGTGATCCCATGGGTGCTCCTTCTGTTTGTTTGTATTTTTGTCCATTATAGCTGAAGTATGTGTTGGATAGGCAGTGGTGGGTCAGATCTAAGATGTGTTTGGGGGGGTTATATTTGTTTTGGATAGCTGTCAAGGCTTCTTTGATAGGCACTTGGGTGAAGAGGGATATGACATCAAAGCTCACGAGTAGGTCGCTGGGCTGTAAGTTTTGGTTCTTTATGATCTCTATAAAGTGGAATGAGTTTTTTACGTGTGAGGTGATGGATTCTGCATAGGGCTGTAGTTGTTTGGCGAGAAATTTGGCTAGGTTTTGTAGAGGTGAGCCTATGGAGCTGACTATAGGTCTGAGTGGGGGTCCTTCCTTGTGTATCTTGGGGAGACCATAGAGTTTGGGGCATCTGGATGAGTTCTCTCTGGGAATGATTCTTTGCTGGATCTCTTCGCTAATGGGGGAGGCTTTTATTTTGGATCTGGTGGTTTTTTCCAGGTAGGTGGTGGGATCTGTATTTAGGGTTTTGTATGTGGAGTCTTGGAGTAGGTTGGTTAATTTGGTTTGGTAGTCCGATGTGTTCATAACCACCGTGGCGTTGCCCTTGTCTGCTGGTAGGATTATTATGCTGGTGTCTTCTGTCAGGTTACGTAGTGCTGTCTGTTCCTCTTTGGGTAAGTTGCTTTTGGGTGGCTTGCTGGTACAGAGGATGTTGGTGATTTCGAGTCTGATTCTGTTAGCATCGTCGGGGTTGATTTTGGTCAGGCTGGCTTCAACTCCACATATAATGGTTTCCGTGGGGATGTGTTTGGGAGTGACTGCAAAGTTGAATCCTTTGGAAAGGACATTGGTTTCGGCTTTGGTGAGGATCCTATCTGAGATGTTATGCACTGTTTGTTTCAGGTGTGGCTGTGAGGGAGGAGGGGTTTGTTTCTGGCGTTCTTGTAGTCTTCGGAGTTTGTTGGTGTGTGTATCTGTCTTGAGGGTGGTCTGTGTTTCGGCTCTCCAGACGGCGAGTTGTTTGGATTTGTCCCAAAGTGCGGGGTGGATCTTGTTGCTGAGTTTGAGGTGAAGTGTGAGGAGATCTTTGTTGATTCGGTCTAGGAGGAATCTTTTTGTGTGAAGTTCATTTCTGATTAGGGCCAATTCTGTTCTTTTCAGGATCCGTTTGTTGGCTGCAGAGTTGGAGTGGAATTTCAGTTGGAAACATGTGGGGATTAGATTTTGATCTCGGCAGTTACGTAGGAATGCGAGGTCGCAAAAATGGAACTCTTTGGACTTCAAGTTTTTTCATAGGTCCTGGTCAGATGGGGATTTCCTCCCTGTTAGGAGGTCAATATTGTTTCTGAGGTTTTCGCGGGTTCTGTATGTAGGTCTTTGGTTGTTCGGTTTTCTTCCGCGTAAAAATTGGAAGTGTCTTGGCGACGTTTCGACGAAGTCCATTTCTCATCTTCGGCTGGTGTTTTCAGCTTCGTGTGCCTTCGAGCAGCAATGTGTGGTCTTAGCTGTTTCTTCCTTTTAATGCCAGTGGGGGATGAAATGATGGGTGGGAGCTTGCGTGTTCTGATTGGGTGGAGGTGTTGTCTGATTGGTTAGGGGCGTGGCTCGTGCTGATTGGTTAGGGGCTTTGCTGTGCTCTGATTGGCTGGGGGCTTGGCTGTGCTCTGATTGGCTGGGGGATTGGCTGTGCTCTGATTGGCTGGGGGAGTGTTCTGTTTGGTTGTGCTCAGGTTAGTCTGAGTTGCAGAGGGGTTTAAGATTTTGGGCTGCCTTGCTATTTTTTGGCTTCGAGTTCGTGGTCGTGCTCATTTTCATGGAGGGTGTCAGTTTGCTTCATGTATGTGGAGGAGGGCTTAAAGTGGCAATGATTGCAGCTCTGGTCTGGCTTCTGTTTGTGGTCGTGCATCATCATCGTGTGGTTTGGGTTTGCTTTTGCGTGGATGTGTGGTGGTGACATCCTGTGTGGTTTTTGTGAGTGTGGGTCTGAGGTATCATTTTTGTTATTAGGGAGTCGTTTGTCAATAAGGGAGGGGTTTCCAAATGGCGGTAGGCGGGAGGTATCATCTCGCTTGTTCATGCTGTGTGGGCGTTTTTCTATCTCGATGGCTTCTCTGATTATTCTGTTATTGAAATGTTCACTTTTGGCAATGGTTCTGGTATTTTTAAAGTCAATTTCATGTCCTGTGGCTTTAAGATGTTGGACCAGGGAAGATGTTGGGTCCTCTTTTTTGACTGAGTTCTTATGTTCTTCAATGCGTGCACTTATTCTTCTGTTGGTTTGTCCGATGTATGTGGTGGGACAAGTGGTGCATGGGATTTCGTATAATCCTTGATTTTCTAATTCAATTTTATCTTTGGGGTTTCTAAGGATGGTGGATATTTTTCTGTTTGTGAAGAATGCTGTTTTGATGTTGTGTTTATGGAGGATCTTACTGATTCTGTCTGTGGTGCCTTTTATGTATGGGAGGAGGGCTTTGCCATTTTCTTGTTCTCTGTCTTGGATTTTAGTGGGGGTTTCTTTTTGGATTAGGTTTGTAATCTTATTCCTTTGGAATCCATTGGATGTTAGTACATTGGTGAGAGTGTGTAGTTCGGTTTTTAGGTGTTGTTCGTCAGCTAAGCGTTTTGTTCTGGAGATGAGTGTCTTGGCTACAGAATTGATCTGTGCTGGGTGGTGGTGTGAGAGAGCGTGCAGATAGAGGTTTGTGTGTGTTTTCTTCTGGTAGATGGTGTGTCCTAGGGAGCCATTGGATTTCTTGTAGACTAAGACATCCAGGAAGGGAAGTTGGTTATTAGCTTCTGTTTCCATGGTGAACTGTATTTTGGGTGTAGGCTGTTGAGGTGTGTGAGGAAGTTGTCCAGTTTTTCTTTCCCATGTGGCCAGATTATGAAGGTGTCGTCTACATATCTGAGCCAGAGTTTGGGTTTGTGATCCGATTTTTCTAGAGCTTGGGTTTCAAAGTGTTCCATGTAGAGGTTGGCAATGACAGGTGAGAGGGGTGATCCCATGGGTGCTCCTTCTGTTTGTTTGTCTTTTTGTCCATTATAGATGAAGTATGTGTTGGATAGGCAGTGGTTGGTCAGATCTAAGATGTGTTTGGGGGGGTTATATTTGTTTTGGATAGCTGTCAAGGCTTCTTTGATAGGCACTTGGGTGAAGAGGGATATGACATCAAAGATCACGAGTAGGTCGCTGGGCTGTAAGTTTTGTTTCTTTATGATCTCTATAAAGTGGAATGAGTTTTTTACGTGTGAGGTGATGGATTCTGCATAGGGCTGTAGGTGTTTGGCGAGAAATTTGGCTAGGTTTTGTAGAGGTGAGCCTATGGAGCTGACTATAGGTCTGAGTGGGGTTCCTTCCTTGTGTATCTTGGGGAGACCATAGAGTTTGGGGCATCTGGATGATTTCTCTCTGGGAATGATTCTTTGCTGGATCTCTTCGTTAATGGGGGAGGCTTTTATTTTGGATCTGGTGGTTTTTTCCAGGTAGGTGGTGGGATCTGTATTTAGGGGTTTGTATGTGGAGTCTTGGAGTAGGTTGGTTAATTTGGTTTTGTAGTCAGATGTGTTCATAACCACCGTGGCGTTGCCCTTGTCTGCTGGTAGGATTATTATGCTGGTGTCTTATTTCAGGTTACGTAGTGCTGTCTGTTCCTCTTTGGGTAAGTTGCTTTTGGGTGGCTTGCTGGTACAGAGGATGTTGGTGATTTCGAGTCTGATTCTGTTAGCATCGTCGTGGTTGATTTTGGTCAGGCTGGTTTCAACTCCACATATAATGGTTTCAGTGGGGATGTGTTTGGGAGTGACTGCAAAGTTGAATCCTTTGGAAAGGACATTGGTTTCGGCTTTGGTGAGGATCCTATCTGAGATGTTATTCACTGTTTGTTTCATGTGTGGCTGTGAGGGAGGAGGGTTTTGTTTCTGGCGTTCTTGTAGTCTTCGGAGTTTGTTGGTGTGTGT